>NW_015626872.1:356310-365961 GCF_001515625.1 Sinocyclocheilus rhinocerous
TGCACACAATGCATGACAGTGAGTTAATAAGACACTACACATTAGATCGTGCAGTGATCATGTTTGTGACCGATATTATTAGAGACACGCTAACATCTCGGACACAGTTTAAAAATGCCATAGAGCCAGAAAGTAATCAGTACATTAATTATATGGGGTTAGATCTCTGCCACAATTCTGCGCGCGAAAGATAATATTTTAAGCACACAAAAGTGCATTTTGCACGTGTGCGATCTGAGTTATTTGGAGAAAATGTTCGTCTCGCAAAGAAGAAAGAATTTTGAGTGCACTAAAATCAATTTTGCATTTAAAATACGTTTTTGGATGTGTGCAGACCTTCTCTTTTGCGCGTGCAACTTTTCACTAGCTTGCTCCCTTGATGCCCGCCCTCAGTGCTCTCCAAATGCCAACAACTGGCTTGCTCAACACAACCCAGCGTTACAATATGCCTCAGTTCGCGCGCGTGCAAAACGCACTTTTGCGCGCTCAAAATATGATCTTTTGCATGCAGAATTGTGGCAGAGATCTAATCCCATAGGCCGTGGAGAGAAAAACAGCAGAAAAAATTTTTTCCCCAATTTGCTGGACTGGCAGGGTTTTGCTCTGATTAGCATTGGCCTTTAATGACTCTCTCCAGTCAAACAAACTCTCACCTCGTAGAACTTTTTCACCGTTTCTGACTGCAGCTTGTCAAAGATGTTGAAATCTTTGTCTTCCACCATCTTGTCGCGGTAAACCCGGTTGGACTCGTGAAGGAAGATCTTCACCAGGTCCTGAGAAGTCTTCAGACACTCGCTGGTGCAAAACAGGATGCCCTGAAATCAAACGGACAAACCGCAATAACAGGGTTATTGTTTCTCCAGATGTTGTCAAACTACTGCATAACATTTTTGTATGCATCTCAGTGGCAAAGCAATAAAACAAAAGCATAAAAGTGCAGATATCATTACAATTCAACAAAGAAAGATGCTCAAAAACACTGAACTGTTGGAGTGTAAAGAGAGAAGAACAAACCATTGATTTTTGACCACCAGTGATTTTGGGAAAGAACTACAACTGATCCGTCTAATACCGTATATTGCACCACTTTAAACTCTACAGTCGTCTAAAGAGACTAAGAGGGATTTCAGGCACCAGAACAGGCCTGGTTTTTAAATTTCATCATTATAAAACATTGACATCCTTTGTGTCGATGTACTACAGAACACTACACTGCTGCAGGTCTTTAAAAGTGACCGAGACACTATCATCAATGTCCAAAATAAGAAGATCGATCCAAAAATTGACCCCGGGAACCTCGGGTAAGACCAGTAGTCATCCTGCATGCTCGAATGGATCCCTGAAAGCATCATCTGGTGTGATCCAGAACTCAAATTCATATTGATTAACCATCAGGGGGAAGGATAAACAGCCTCTCGGCTGTGAGGTCTGACCCGGAGTCCATACACCGCTCCAAAGAGTGTCTGACGCTAGATTTACAGCGAGCATCTGTCTGATTTCTCCTCAGCTTTTATTCTGACACTCCGGAGCTCCTCTGACTTTGCTTCAGCTCTTCAACACTGGAGAATGAGCTCTATTCTAGCACAGACCTGTCTGAACACACCACGTTTAGATGCTTTCTTCCTCTGTTAAAGCTCCATAAAAGCTCTCGAAACAAAGTATAACCATTTAAGTTCTGAATCAAACTAATAATCAATAAAACTGCAATAAACATGTCTATTTTAGACATGTCTATTGAATACTAATCGACCATCCAGCAAACCTGCTATTCCATATTTGTGACCCTGGACCACAAAACCAGTCTTAAGTGTCAATTTTTCAAAATTAATAATCTGAAAGCTGAATAAATAAGCTACGATAAGACAATATTTGGCCGAGATACAACTATTTGAATATCTGGAATCTGAGGGTGCAAAAAAATCAAAATACTGAGAAAATCACCTTTAAAGTTGTCCAAATGAAGTCCTTAGCAATGCATATTACCAATCAAAAATGAAGTTTTGATATATTTACGGTAGGAAATTTACAAATATCTTCATGGAACATGATCTTTACTTAATATATCCTAATGATTTTTGGAAAGAAAATTATAAGAAAAATCGATAATTTTGACCTATACAATGTATTTTTGGCTATTACAAATCTCAGAATATAAACGACCTTAAAACAAACTTTGCACATTCTCAATCTTTTTTTTTTCTGAACCACATTTCCACATGTAAAATTAGACAGTGCATTTCATCACACTCTGTGGTTACAGTGCAAATATGAAAATGTAAAAATAATATACACAAATGGTTTCCTGTTGTAATTTTTGTAAAGACTGATATAAAAGATTTCACAAAATATACTGTGAATATATACTATAGAAATTGTTTGTTTGTCTTAAATGTATTATTTTATTCATATGTACTTACTAATTTTTATATATACACTTATTATTGTTAATCACTCTTTGTTTTAACAGTTTTTATGACTAAAAGCCTGGGATAAGAGTATGAAATCCATACATAGTAGGCTTTTAAAAGTAAAAAATAAATAAACAATGTTTCAGACAAAGTTGCCAACAAGACATAGAACAAAAATAAAAGTTCATTTAATAATAAAAAAGGCAGAAAGGGAAACTACCCAAAACACCCCAATTCAGAAGAATTGATTAAATTCTAAAGCTGTAAATGCTCCATAAATCTGAACCTGCTGCTGCTGCTGTTCATTATTCTGCACTCCTGCACTGCAGTGAATCTCAGTCACACACGCGGCTCTTCAGACGCCATTTCCACAGCGATGAGCCTCCTTTGAAAACAAATAAATCAAACCGATGGCCCATCGCTGCTCAGTGAGATACAGTTCCAGTCACGGCCGGACAGCGCCTCAGGAACTCCGTTCTGATGACATACGGCAGTGCTTCCCATCCAGTCCTCAACGGAGCCTAATTATCCGAGCATTTCCTCACACCGGGCTATAAATTAATGACTTCACGTCAATCACCACGCTGAAATAAAGTACCTACCGGCAGCATCAAAAAAAAAAAAAACGTTTTCCACCAAACTTTTTATATATTTTATGCATTAATTAAAAGTCATTTTATGCCTTTGTCAGAATGTGCACATTTAAAAACATCTATGGGTGAATTAATTATTCATTTCTGACTGCAATCAGAAGCTGATAGGTGGCTTTCTGACGGCGCTGTTTTCATGACCTGTTCTAGAGTTAATCGATCTGCATCTCATCTCAAAGTGTTAGAGAGAAATTACTCGCACTGTTTTCTCTCCAAACTCATGATAGCTCATGACTTGTATTAAATGAATATTAGACACAGACCAGATCATAAAACTTTCTCCAGCTGAAAAGAGCGAGACGGAACAGCAGGTAAGTCATTTCCTCACACTGATTGCCAGGATTAATGGTTTATCACTGAAAGATCACAACTGGAGTCTGCTGGAGTGTGATCGGAGTACCTGGAATATGTTGGAGAGGTCACGCAGGTTGAAGATGTAGTGGAACTTGATGGCAGTGGGCAGGAAGGTTGCGGTGACGCGCTGATGGAAGGCCAGGGCCAGCTGGACCAGCTGAGAGCAGCTCTTCTGCAGAACGGCTGGGAATCCCTCGCCGCGCAGATGCTGACTCAAGATGCTGCAGTAGATGGTGTTCAGAGCGTCCACACCGGGAAACGAGAGCGCAAACACCGAGAAATGCCTCTGAAATAAACCAATCGTTCAACAGCTTCACATTAAACCACACGCTTCCGTTTCAACAGCTCATATTATATCATACATCTACAAAATACAATTATACGTTGTGTATCATGTTTGATTCCCAACATTCTTCAAAATATGTGTTCAGCAGAAGACACTCATGCAAGTTTGGGTGAACTGTACTGAACAGAAGTCTTTTATATTCACCAAGGCTGCATGTATTTAAATAAAAATACAGTAATACTGCAAAATATGATTACAGTTTAAAATAGCTATTTTCTGAATATACTGTAAAATATAATTTATTCCTGTGATCAAAGCTGAATTTTCCAGTCTTCAGTGTCACATGATCCTTCAGAAATCATTCTAATATGCTTATTTGCTGCTCAAGAAACATTTCTGATTATTATCAGTGTTGAAAACAGTTCTGCTGCTGAATATTTTTGTGGAAACCGTGATACATTTTATTTTTCAGGATTCTTTGATAAACTGAAAGTTCAAAAGAACTAGGGTTGTGACGGTGAGGAAATTTTCCCACCGGTTAATCGACGTGTGACAGCACCGGTAATACCGGTATCACCGTGGGGGCGAGGGCGAGGGGGCGTTCCCTCTTTTCCTCGCTTTCCTTAGCTTTTAAATAGCTTGTAAAAGCGGCGTACCGAGTGCGCATTTTACTTTCACTTTCAAATAGCGGCAATTCGGCGTAAAGCAATTGTTCGTTTTTAGTTCGTTTGAATTTTCTCTCTTTTCCTCGCTTTCCTTCGCTTTTAAATAGCTTAAAATAGCTTTTCGAATTAGCGGCAATTCGGCGTCAATTGCTTGAATGCAACAACAAAATACAACGTCAAACTCACTTTAGCCTATATATAAAACATAGAATTTTTATTAACAAAACAAATAAAAATACACCATGCTATAGGGCAGGCTATGCCTAATATAAAATAACAAATAACTTACATGAAGTTTAAATAGGTATACAAAACTGGAAATAGGTTAAGTAAACGTATAATATATAACCAAATAAATAAGAAACGCAGAACATTTGTTCAACGTAGAACATTGCATCTCGTTTCGAAACTAAATCATCCGCGATCGTCTTGTCTGTCTCACCTCACTCTTCTTGTCAGTCAGCTCGACTCACTCTCCTCACTGGAGAAATGAAATCTGATCTGTGCGATGCGACTGTCGTTCGGCACGCTGCATTGAGCAGCCGCGTTCAGTTTTTAATTGTAGTGTCTGTTCTTTTACTGAACTAAATTATTTTTATTACTATAAAAAATCAAAACGACGGTGGGGGTCAGTGGGCAAGTGACGTAACCGGTGTTGCGGCTTAACACCAGTATCACCGTCAGCACTGTCTATCGTGGCAAGCCTAAAAAGAACAACATTTATTTGTAATATAATTTTTTTTTGTTTTTAATCAATATAATGTATCATTGCTGAATAAACATATTAAAAAAAAAATTCTTCCAAACATCTGATCAGTAGTGTAAATTTCTTATGACTCCTATCATGTAAATCTAACAGTATAGTTTTTTTTAATTAACTTCTAAACAGCAGTGTGTGTATGTGTGTGTGTGACTTGTGAGGACCAAATGTTCTGATGATACACGGGGCAACTTTTTGAGCAATGTTGCCGTCAATGGGCAACTAGGTGAGACACAGGACCCACGACTGATCTAAAGTATCCAGATAGAAATTTGTTTCCCATTCTCAGTGGGAAAATGCCCAAGAAACATTGCTCAAAAAGTTGCCCCGTTTATCATCAACCTTACAGTATATTGTAAAATACTCTGAAAACCCACTAGTGAGGACATTTTACTGGTTCCTACTACTAAAGGTATATAAATCAGCCAAAACATGTTTTATGTAAATCTAGTGTTATAAACCGGATAGTTCCGGTCCTTGATTCTGATTGGTTGAGCCGCGTTCGAAGCTGTTGTAAATTACACTACAAACATACACCTTGCTCGGCAACCACTTTGTTGGAACCACAACTGTTTCTGAGGAACTACATTGTTTGGTGGAAGAATAGTGTTTTTATTTATATCATTACACTTTATTTGCTCTGTTTTATTCTGTGAAACCTTACTACGTATATGGAATAACCGTTTTATAAAAGCAATAAGCCCCGTGAAGCCGTGGTTTACAGTGAATTTATAACAGCTAAGGGGCGTGGTTAGGCACGACGCGAAGCGGAGTTATAAATTTACTGTAAACCACTGCTTCTTGAGGCTTATTGCTTTATTTTGCATATGTTTCTGTGATGGGTAAGTTTATGGGTGGGTTAGGCGATAGAAAATATCATTCACCTGATAGAAAATCAATGGAAGTAATAGCGAAACAAACACGTGTGTGTATTTATGAAGTGACAGCGAGCTCTGTGTCAGACAGACTGTGCTGTAGAATCTCTCTGATATCAGTACCTGCAGGCGAGGGTTGATGGTGAAGCTGCCGGCCGTCGGGTTCATGCAGGACACGTACTGCACATTGTGAATCTCCTTCAGCTGCAGCTTGCTCCTGTCGTACCTGAGAGGACACGGCGTTCGTCAGCCACACACAAACACACTCTGTATGCGCGGCGCGTCTGCGCTAAAGCCACTGCGGTCCACAGATGCACTGACTTCAGCTCATCTCAGGTCTAACAGACACACCAGAGACTCTGCAAACCAACAGCAGACACAACGCCTGCAGTGACGGCCCTGCAAGCAGACCATCTCAACCAATACACAGTTAGGTCCCCATATATTTGGACACTGACACAATTTTCAGAATTTCGGCTCTGTATGCCACCAGAATAGAATTAAAATGAAATTAAAGTGCAGACTTTAAGCTTTAATTCAAGGGGTTGAACAAAAATATAACATAAAATGCTTAGGAATTACAACCAGTTTTATACAGTTCCCCCCATTTTCAGGGGCTCAAATGTAATCGGACAAATACATATAATCATAAATAAAATGTTAATTTTTTATATTTTGTTTAGAATCCATTATATAACTGTAACTTGAATATGTTTTGGTCAGCAGCTAAAATGTGACAGTGGACCACAAAACCAGTCTTAAGTGTCAATTTTTCAAAATTGAGATTTATACATCACATGAAAGCAGAATAAATAAATAATGAAAATCTGGAATCTGAGGGTGCAAAAAAAAATCAAAATATTGAGAAAATCGCCTTTAAAGTTGTCCAAATGAAGTTCTTAGCAATGCATATTACTAATCAAAAACTACGTTTTGATATATTTACGGTAGGAAATTTACACAATATATTCATGGAACATGATCTTTACTTAATATCCTAATGATTTTTGGCATAAAAGAAAAATCTATAATTTTGACCCATACAATGTATTTTGGCTATTGCTACACATATCCCCGTGCAACTTAAGACTGGTTTTGTGGTCCAGGGTCACAAATGATAAAAATTTTGCCTGTGTTCAAATATATATGGACCTAACTGTATGCTGGTTAACACCATAAAACACTCACGTAACCAAAGCCATGAATGTAGCAATTAAACGATCCACCTGAGCAAAGGCACACCATCGTAACAAGTGTGTTTGTGTCAGATCGTGTGATAAATGGCGCTCAGTACCAGTGGCTGTAGTCCATGTGCTGGCGGATCATCGTGTGCGGCTGCACCGTCCCGTACTCGTCCACCTCCGGCATGTTCATGTCATCGATGAAGTAGATGAGGCGCTTGCTGCCCGGTGGCCCGTAGTTCCTCCCTGCCTTCTTCTCCAAGGGTTTCTCTAAAACAGCTGCAGGGAAGACGCTCGTTTCTCAAATGCTTTGTGAGCACAGATTTAACAAACACAATTACATGAAGTTAACGAGTTCATAGACAAAGTCTCATCAAAGTGAAGAAACTTAACAAGAAAACTGCAGTGCATGAAAAATAGGATGGCACTGAAAAGGGTTTGACTATTAGATATGTTTTATAAAGTACTATCTAACAATATTATCATTTAATGTCTGTATCAGCACATTAAAACTGTTTTTGACAACTCATATTTTTAACAATCTGTTGAAATGATATTCAGCTCAGTGTGCAAAAGCTATTTTAACTTTGTTTGTTTTAATTACATTCATTTTAATGGATATTATTCATTTTAGTAATATTACAAATGTAACATCTTTTAACTGACTCCCGAGAAATAACACAGATTGGAACCCTTCTACAGCATGATCAGAAAAGAAAAAAAAAACACATTGTATTTTTCTAATTTTGAACACAAACTGTAGTCAATCATGTTATTTATTTAAAACTAACTAGCTCCTACGGAGTTAAAACTTAATTTGTAACTTTACAACTTGCAACCCAGTTACCCACGATACCCATTTAAATGCTTATATATACATAAAATTAAATATATAAACATAACATATTTTTCTTAAATATATACATGCATGTGTGTGTATTTATATATACATAATAAATATACACAGTACACACACATATATTATGTAAACAAAAACTTTTATTTTGGATACGATTAATCGCAATTAATCATTTGACAGCACTAATATATATATACAGTATATGTATGTATATATATATTTGTATTTTTTCTAGCAATCACCATATAAACATCAAAACTAAGTTCAATAAAGATCGCAAAGTTCATATAAAATAAATAAAAAATGAAATAGCTATAAAAATAATTACTATATAATATAAATTATATCATATTTTTACATCATAAAAATAATAATGAAAATAAAGTAAATTATTATATTTTTTTTTACAATTCCAGGCCTTATTTTGCACCCTAGTCTTTAATTATACTAAAGCATATGTATTAATAAACTAAGGCTATAGTATGTGATTATGATTGTAATGCGTGTGAGTGAGTGAACGGACACATGGCTAAACATGCTGCAGAGTGATAAATATCAAACCAACAGATTGCAAAGACAGCGGAGGACAACGGGACAAAAACAGCTGATGCTGGGAGGAATGTGGCATGGGTGTTTGCTTTAGATCACAAGAATCTGTCACTGTCAAAAGGGCTTGAAGTTGCACTTCTGCGTTCAGGGTCTAATGAAAGAAAGCAGAGACATCATTTTTCTGAAGGAAAAAAAAACACACACACACCCTGTAACATGGCTGACGTGGTGTAATAGTTGAAGGGTACGTTTTTGATGGCGTATTTCTCCGGGTCTAAAGAACCCAGTTTGTCTCCCACCAGAACAGACTTTCCGGTGCCGGCGTTGCCCACCAGCATGACCGGACGCCTCCTCTCCAACAGACTGTCCATGAAGTAGCGTACACGGATGGTCTCTGTGGTGTGGACCAGGCAGGCCTGCAGGACACAAACACAATGACCTTCATAACTCAACAACTTTCAGAGATGACCACTGATGTGATGGCCATCATGAGCTGCTTGTGTATGCAGCATTGTGAGCCAGATTCAAGATCACTTGATGTTGCCAAATTTTAAGGAGTGTCATGTGTACAGCATCTTTTTCTGCATAAGGTAAAAACAGTGCATCACAAGACAAAAAACATCCCAGACAGTAGACAAATTGAGACTAATAAATAAATACGCATAAATAATTCACTCAATATATTAAAATATGAATGAAAATATGGTATGGAATGATGGATAATTACATCTACTTAAAAACCTAATTAGAAACTAAAACCGAAACCATTAAAAAAAAGCTTGTTAATCTGTAGGGCTCCCCCTAATAGTCGACTAACCATTAGTCGACCGGAAGAGGCTTGGTCGACCAAAATATTATTAGTCACTAAGGCCCAATCCCAATTCTACCCCTTAGCCCTTCCCCTTTCCCCTACCCCTCGGTTTCGTGCACTCACGTGAAGGGGTAGGGGTGTCTCAATTCTCTTTTGGTTGGAGGGGTAGGGGTAGGGCCAGACAGCCCTTCAAACGAAGATTTTTTGGGACCACACTTCAAACGAAGGGGTATGAATTATCTCAGCGTAAACC
>NW_015626872.1:366215-394914 GCF_001515625.1 Sinocyclocheilus rhinocerous
AGACATTGAGGAGGGCTAGTACCCCCAATAATTAGAAATCGCTAAACCCTTTCCTCAAATATTGCTAATTCGAGAGAGAGAGAGAGATAGAGAGAGAGAGATGAAAGTTGCGTGTATGCGCGTCTGTGTGTTTCTCTTTTTAGAGTGAGTTTACTTAAAAAAACAGCGATTGTGATTGTATTGTAGGAGCTAGACGACGTATGATGACGTGTGACAGCATAGTAGTGGTGTCCCAATTCTTAGGGGAATATTTTCACCCCTACCCCTTGACACTCTGTTTCAAGGGACAAGGGGAAGGGGTAGGCGGAGGGGTAGGGGAAGGGGTATAAAATAGAATTGGGATTGGGCCTAAATCGGAGAAAAAAAAATAAAATCCACATGCGAAGTCACGCAATCCGTGACGGATAAATCGTTAACAGCTAGTCTATGGTAATACATCTTGAACATCCAAACGCTCGATCATTCATCGACCTCAAATATGGCTTATCAACTGAAATATGTAAGTATTAGCAACTTTACATGGCCGCTCAATCTAATGTTAACCTAGAGAAATGTCCGCTATTGAAGTGTCTGTGTGGAGTGTGGAAGCTGAACAGTAGCGTTCACTGCAGGACAGATGGAGGCGCCGGAGCGCTCACTTGCCCGTTAAAATACTCATATTTGGTCATACAGATAAGAGTAATACATCTTTCGGTTACACTTTATTTCGATAGTCCACTTTAGACATTCTATTAACTATAAGTAACTTTGTAACTACATGTCAACTAATTCTCATTAATTTGCAACTACATGTCTACTAACTCTCTGAGTAGACTGTTAGGGTAGGTTTAGGGTTAGTAGAATAAGTTGACAAAGAAAGTGTTAGAAGATAGTCTTAAGTGTTAAGCAGACAGTCTACTAATACTCGACTAACTGCTAGTTGACATGTAGTTGCAAAGTTACTTACTGTTAATAGAATGTCTAAAGTGGACTATCAAAATAAAGTGTAACCCCCTTTTTTTTTTTTGTAGTTATAGCTCTGGAAATGTGCTGAAATTGTTTGCTACATTAATAAATAATATATTTTTTAAATGTTCTACCCAAGACTGATTGATCAGAAGGTACACAAGTTGGTTTGAAGGGACATTTGAACCAAAAACAAAAAGACAAAACATTTACTCAAACTCATGTCTTTTCAATCCCTCATCTTTAAAACAAAAATGAAGATATTATTAATATTATCTCGTTGTCCATCCATTAAAAGTCTATTAACAAACAGAAGTCAAGCAAGCATATTTGAGCCATGATCTAAAAGTGGATCTGTCACCCATGGCTTTTCCATTTTGGCCTAGTTTTTGTTACATAAATAATGACACGGTGTGATATGTCATGTGTTGTTCTGTTTCAAGGGACAAGGGGAAGGGGTAGGCGGAGGGGTAGGGGAAGGGGTATAAAATAGAATTGGGATTGGGCCTAAATCGGAGAAAAAAAAATAAAATCCACATGCGAAGTCACGCAATCCGTGACGGATAAATCGTTAACAGCTAGTCTATGGTAATACATCTTGAACATCCAAACGCTCGATCATTCATCGACCTCAAATATGGCTTATCAACTGAAATATGTAAGTATTAGCAACTTTACATGGCCGCTCAATCTAATGTTAACCTAGAGAAATGTCCGCTATTGAAGTGTCTGTGTGGAGTGTGGAAGCTGAACAGTAGCGTTCACTGCAGGACAGATGGCAGGATGTGCTTTCTGCCATCTCAGTCTCTGTGAACTTGAGCGCGATACTCCGTGTATATCTTTGCCTTACAGACACAGAAAAATATATCTATAGATTACGATTAATAGATTAATATTCTCAGATTATGTAATCCGTATGAAACATGCATACAGGCGCATCACTACTGTGGAGATGACGAGTCAGTGTCGCCGACTTCATCTCTTAAACCGAAAACAAAAAAGCACTAGTTTATCAATGAATTATTAAAATGTTAATGCAGCCTTGGCAAATTTTATGCGTGTGCTTGAGTGCTTATTAGGCTATGAAGGCAATTAAAGTCTCGGTATTATATTTAAATGGTTTATTAATAAATGTGCGATTAGTCGACTAATGCTTAAAATGAATGACTACTAGTCGACCAGAAAAATCTTTAGTCGGGGACAGCCCTATTAATCTGGAACAAAATAAATGCCAGCTGGAATTGAAAATAAAATAAATTGAAAATGAAAATAAATGAATTAATTAAATAAAATATATTTAATTTTCATTAAATAATTTTGGCCACCACTGTACATATAATTTATTACTAATATACACTCACCGGACACTTTATTAGGTACACCTGTACAATTGTTTGGTAACACAAATTGCTAATCAGCCAATCACATGGCAGCAACTCAATGCATTTAGGCATCTAGATGTGGTGAAGACGACTTGCTGAAGTTCAAACCGAGCATCAGAATGGGGAAGAAAGGGGATTTAAGTGACTTTGAACGTGGAATGATTGTTGGTGCCAGACGGGCTGGTCTGAGTATTTCAAAAACTGCTGATCTACTGGGATTTTCACGCACAACCATCTCTAGGGTTTACAGAGAATGGTCCGAAAAAGAGAAAATATCCAGTGAGCGGCAGTTGTGTGGACGAAAATGCCTTGTTGATGTCAGAGGTCAGAGGAGAATGGGCAGACTGGTTTGAGATGATAGAAAGGCAACAGTAACTCAAATAATTGTGTGATGCTATCATGTCAATATGGACCAAAATCTCTGAGGAATGTTTCCAACACCTTGTTGAATCTATGCCACGAAGAATTAAGGCAGTTCTGAAGGCAAAAGGGGGTCCAACCCGGTACTAGCAAGGGGTACCCAATAAAGTGGCCAGTGAGTGTACATATAAAATAACACTGGTAATCCAACTATTTTGTCTGGCTTTTATATAGTATCTTGGAATTTTATGATTCTAGTATTTATATGTTTTATTTATCATCATCATTCTATTTTGCTTTTTTAAACTTTATTAGTTAACCATTATTATTTTAGCATTTTTATGGTCACCATTTACCATTTTGTCCAGTTTTATTGAGAAAAAAAGACTGAAATATCACTGCTTTCATGTGAGGACTATGTAGACGTCATAGCTGCACATGTAGTATTTGTCAGCATTGTAGTATTTACAGTGCAAGTGTTGTCAGACTGCTGTCCTTGGTTAATAAACACTTTGTAGAACTACAAACACAAACACATCAGTACCCACCTGAAGAGGTATGTCAGGATCCATCACAAATTTGGGAATCATTTTTGACCAGGGCTCAAATTTTTTGCTTTCAGGATCGATGTAGTAATCGAATACGGTTCCTTGAGCCGGAAACTTAACGGTTTTGAACTCTGTCACCCACCACTTACTGAACTCCACCCTGTAATCCACCAGCTGTAGCGAAACACACACACACGCATTACAAAATCAGCCATTATTCATAATGAAATCATGTGGAAATGAGAATACACAGCGGTTTGTGTGTGTGACTTTAAGGCTCAGTCGGTAATTTAGTCACATCAGATCCACCTGATCCTGGAACATGGTTCCTCCGAAGGCCCAGATGGCTGCGAAGACAAAATAGAGCTCGTAGAGATCCTTATGGCTGTCTGGAGGAGTGTGTTCTGGGATCAGGAGACATTCCAGGAGGAAGCAGAGCATCTGGACCATACTCTGCTCAGGAACCGGGATGATCTTCTTAAATCTGGAGCAGGACAGAAAGCAGCACAAACACACACAGACACCTGATTTACATTTCAAAATACACATTTGGCTCTAGCTGCATTTCCTGAAGCTGAAATGTATTCACCCTCACAAAGACAGATAGAGTTCTTCAAAGTCAAATTAAAACTGACTTCAGTGAATAAATACTGACTGAAGAGTTTGGCGGTGTCGTACTATAAAGAGAGGACAAAATCGCGCACCAGCAGGTCAATCAATATCGTCTGAATGATGTTGTTAGAGAACATTTCTTCACTGTTTTTCTGCGGCTGTAACGTGACTGTAGAGTAAACTGAGCCGGACTGACGTGGACTGGTTTTTGTTTGTGCTGCTGATTGGAAACGGTCTGGCATGTTTGTCATTGTAATGTTTTCCTCTCTGGTCATGTTAATTTGGGTTTGGTTTACATGAAAATGATATGAAGAGTTATTATAGTTTAAACTAAATCCATAAAAATAAAATTTTTGTTGCTTGAAATAAATGTTAAAAACAAAACCTTAAAAAGTATTTATTTTAGCTAGTTGGCAACATCATTCATATAGTTTAAATTTAGTTTAACTTGATGTACTAAAATAATAAAAATGAATAAAAACTGTAACAGCATCTCAGTGATACTAAAATAAGACTAGTAAAGGCTGCATGAAGCACGTCGAAAGCTCATGAATATTAATTAGTTCATGCTGACATTGCTTAATCTTAGAACTCTCTGTTATGGGAGCTATAATTAATATTAACGAGCCAAGTGTTTACGATCAGAATTCAGAAATGGCACGTGATTTTTAACTGGACGGATATGGTCACGACAAGAATCATTCATGACTCTACCTTGACCTGAGCGTGTCGAGGCATGATGGGAGGTACTTGTCAAACAGAATGGTCAGATTGGCTTTCTCTGACTGGACTTCCCTCCCGTCAATCCAGCTGGACACAGGAGGATTCCAGCCTAAATCCGCAGGGTTGATGTACAAAATACCTGTTTGGAGACACATCAGTAAAATAATGAGATTAAAAGTTCTGGATCTCATTCAGGGCGTTATTTATTGGCTCAGTGTGATGCAGACTAGGAAGTGTTGTGGAAGTTGTAGTTTTTAACTAAATTTTAGTCTTTAATTTGTAGCTTCAAATTGAGGTGATTGTTTGACCGCAAAGTCAAGGTACCCTTTTAAAAGTAGTTTGCTTCAATAAACTGTGCATTACTACATTTTAGCTATAACTACGCTCAGACCTCGATTACAGTACAAAAATATCCTGTAGATCAAATAGTAGAGAATGGTGCTAGCAATACCAAGGTCATGAGTTCGATTCCCAGAGAAAGCAAGAGCTGAAATCTAAAATAAAATGTCCATCTTAAATACAATTTAAATTGCTTTGGATTAAAGTATCTGCCCAAAAAAATAATAAATTTTTTTTAAATATAAATAAGCATTTGAACATATTACACTGAATTTTAACCCTGTACACTTAATACCACAAAAACAAACAAACATAAAAATGACCATAATTAACTAAAACTACATTTTATATTTATAATACAGGTATTTTTAATAAATTTAAATATTCAAATAAATAAAATGTATTAATCAATAATAATAACTAAAACATTAATGTTAAAAAATATTAATATTCTTATATTATTTTGTACATTGCATCACTACAAAAAATAAAAAAGCATGCAAGACATGCAAGAATCTGTGACTCATTTTATTAAATTTCATCTGATTCCTAATGCTCCATATGGCATATGAGGGTGGATTTTTAGATGACTGTGTCTGATTAGTACCCATGCAACACTATATTACATCAAACAGAGATGTTTAAAGGGGTCATATGATGCTTTTTTAAAGATCATTATTTTGTGTATTTGGTGTAACAGAATATGTTGACATGCTTTAATGTTCAAAAAACACATTATTTTTCAAATACTGTACATTATTGTAGGTCCTCTATGCCCCGCCTCTCTCAAACGCTTCGTTTTCTACAAAGCCCCCTCCTTTTGGTTTTGAGACTTTAGTCTTTGCAACTTCAGGGATCTTATCTATGCACAATCAGCTTGTAACACTCCAAAGAGAAAGGAAAACTTGAAATCGCATCATATGACCCCTTTAAAATAAAAAAAAATAAAAAAAGCTAGATTAACAACAACAAAAAAAATCTCATTATTGGGAAAGCAGTGTTTTAACATCCTGTAACATCAGCAGCATCATTACTGTTAGTTAGTTAGTTAGTTAGTGTGAGCACTAACCGGCTCTGGAGACGGTGGCTGGAGTGGCGGTGCGGAGGTGACTGATCTCAAACACCAGCCTCATGCTCGGGTTCAGAGGAATCCTCTCATTACTGGCTAGTGTCAGCACCTAGACACACACACACACACATACACACACACACACACATGTCATCTCAGCGAAAGGTCACATAAAGGTGAGGCTGGTTTCATGCCCTCTCTTTCATAAAGATATCTGAATGCTGCGTGCGAAAGCTGATATTGAGCTGGAGTTCTGGCTGTCTCGGCTTTACCTTGTTATCATCCATTACTGTGTTCAGCGACTCAATCCACATCGGATCGATATCACCATCCAGGACAATCCACTTGGGCCCAGTGTGACTGATGTTGGCCAGCTCACGCATTATATTAGAAAACAGGCCTGCGGGGGAAAAGCACATGTGTTGAGTCTGGCATTGGGCTGTGATGGAAGCGCTGGAAATGGCAGCGGCCCTCACCGTCCTTCCACTCGCGCGTGGCCGGGTTTATAATGCCGAACAGCTCGTCGTTGGTGACTGCTTTGGGGTTGAGGTCGGCCCACATGGCCCTTCGCTTCATATTCTGATACGTCTTGTGGAGAGACTTGAGGACCTGGGATTTGCCGGTGCCGGCGTTTCCCACCACGAACACGGAGTGACGGACAGCCAGCAGCTCCTCCAGCTGGACCACCTGAGACACAGACACACATCACACTCAGAACACGACCGTTTCAGTGTTTCTGCTATAAAGCGCTCACAGGAGAGACAAACTAGCAGGGCTGGCTAAAAGCAGTTTCAGCAGATCCGGCCTGTCAAAGTATCTAGTGGTTTTCAGCACCGCTGTGACTTCACGCCAAACATTTCAAAACAAAACCAACAAAAAGTTCGAGAAGTCTCTTCCCTGTGCTGTTTAATGGCACCTCTGGCAAACAGTCAGACAGTGAAGCTGTGTGTGAGTTCAGTTTTGGGAACGGGTTGGGTGCATCTGCAGTACCGCAGGAGCGGACAGTCTGTCACTGTGGTATTGTTTTAGTAATGCACATGCGAAACAGCTCTCTGTTTCCTACAGTGAAGACTCAATACTACTAGGGAAACATTACAATTCAAACATTTGATGTGTTTAAAGGCAAAGTTTGTAGTGTCTGCACCACTAGCATCACCAGACAGAACTGAATCTACAGCACAAATTAATAAGGTTTGCTCTTCTTAGCAAATCGAACACATAAGGAGCAGTCTGAGCAGTGTGATTCGCTAATGAGTCAGTTATACTGTATTTAGTGAATCATACTCACGGTGAGTATTAGATACAAATTTATGAAATAATTAGGGGTACAAGCACGTAGCCCTGACATCCTATTGTAATTGTTAAAATTTTCAAAGATCACAGTCAGTCCACAAAGTCACCAAGGCTTGCCCGGATTGGCCTAACGGGGGCGCTACAGGGATCTAAAGTACAAAATCGTTCATACTGTAAAGCCCTGCTCACACCAAGAACGATAACTATAAAGATAACTATAAAGATAACGATATTAGCGTCCACACCAGCGAACGATATCATCTGTTTATTCCAAGCACACATGTGTCTGCCGCTTTAAATTCTTGAGCTTGTTACAGCAGGAAATTGTTAAAATTTTCAAAGATCACAGTCAGTCCACAAAGTCACCAAGGCTTGCCCGGATTGGCCTAACGGGGGTGCTACAGGGATCTAAAGTACAAAATCGTTCATACTGTAAAGCCCCGTTCACACCAAGAACGATAACTATAAAGATAACTATAAAGATAACGATATTAGCGTCCACACCAGCGAACGATATCATCTGTTTATTCCAAGCACACATGTGTCTGCCGCTTTAAATTCTTGAGCTTGTTACAGCAGGATGGATTCTGATTGGCTGTCAGTGTTTTATCGTTCATCAGCTGGAAAAAAAGTGATCACAACGATATCGTTCCTCTGTATCGTTATCGTTCCTCTGTATCGTTATCGTTATAGTTGTGGTGTGAACTATGCTATTCTTTAATATTGAGAACGATTTTTTGAACAATGCTTGGTGCTTGGTGTGAACGGGCCTTTACTCCTAAAGTGCTTGTCACAGACTCAAGTGTCTTATATCTCAAGATGAAAAATTTTGGCTATTTTGGAGTTTTTGAAAAACACTTTTGCAAACTAGTGCTAGGTTTTTCACCCAATCGGAACCAAACCATTGCAGAAAAAGTTTCTGCAGAGTGAATATAAATTATTATAAAACAAAACAAAACAAAAAAACATAGGAACACCAAAAGGAACCAGAGGAACACGCAGAGAAACCTACGCAAATTAACACCAAAACGTTCAAAAGAGGCGGGGCCACTTTTCCTAAAACAGCTATAACTTTTCAACGGAATGAGATATTTACACCAAACTTAATACGCATATGTAAGACCTCAATCTGAGGTCACATGAGAAAAAAAATTGCAGCGTCTGGCCACTGTGTGGTGCTACAAAAGGACAAAAACATAAAAACGGCTATAACTATGCATCCGTTAACTTGACAATTCACATACAGTGTCTGTGTCCAAAGTGCAACGGCTGTCTATGAGCACGTTTGTGTATCTCAAAAAATGTGGCCGGCCTCAGCCAATGAATTTCGAGCACCTATTATCTTGGGGTTAACAGAGAGGACAAACAGAGCAAAACTTTCAAGAAAATTTGAAAGAAATCAGCCACTGGGGGACGATATCACATTTTTCAAGCGTGTAAACGACTGAATATTTCGCAACTTTGCACACATACACATGGTATTCATATCATATGATAGATCGTCTCATTCTGAAGACCTTTGCATCAGTCAATCAAATTGTTTGTTAAATATTTGAGATTATGTGATAAACCTACTTTTGTGAACTACTCCTAGGTTTTCTGCTCAAAAAACACTGAAGCACAATTCTCTAGACTCTCTAGGTCAATAATTATCAAAAAATGTTGAATTTTACGCTTTGGTTAGATACCGTATAACAGGGTCATTAAAAAATGGACATGGCCAAATATACCCAAAAGCCTATAATTCCTAAACTAAAACCCAAAACTTAATGAAACTAGGTGAGCATATGCAGCATATGGTTCTAAAAAAACATGCCAACTTTTATATAGATTGTGCTATAAAGGGTGCTGTAACAGTTATACAAACAAAAAATAAACATCATATTTCTATGGTAAATTACATTACGCATGCTTGATTTCTAACGGTATTATATTATTCGATTTAGAATACAAGTCATAAGACGTTTCAGATGATAAAAACATGAATTCTATTCCAGGAAATACGGTAGCTGCCAAAACTCTGACAGACATACTACAGAGCGTTTCATAATGACACATTACAACTGTAGCTTTACCGCAGTTGAAACACCACAATTAGATGATTGCTGGAGCATTATGAGTATGATAAACATTTTTACAGTGAGCCGCTTCCCTCTGAGAGCTAAGCGCAGCAGAAGCACAAGATTTTCCTCTTGGATCTGATGGCATGTTCAATCAATGGCATTGATGCAGCTCCCTGTCGGGCTCTTCAGCGCTGCTTTGGCATCTCTGAGGGTTTACTGATTGCTGCTTTGATCTGATGTCTATCAGAGATGTGGCTTAAGAACGCACCTCTTCCTCCTCTTGCACCTGCCCTCCAGCCAATCAGAGCGCGGACGGTCAGACGGGCCGAAGCACGCTGACCCGCGTCTCTCCTCTCACTGTGGAGGGGTTAAACACGCGGTGGAGCGTCAACCTCTGCTGATGGAGTGCTGTTATGTTGTTTCTGTGGCTCTTTGACCTGTGTGAGATTGCACTTATTTCCCCTGGCTCTGCTGAACGCAGCGGCTGATATCCAGAGCTCATCCTAATGCTCAGAATTAGAGCTGTGCTCCGGCACCTGAGGTGCTATTACACTGTAATTCCTGCTATCTTTGATTTGTCCAATATATCCACTTCCAGACTACTTTGACACTAATGTCTATTTGCTTGAAACACAACAGCAGGTTTATGGCTCTAAAAGGAAGACAATGTGCAACCCGAAGAAGAAAAAATGCTAGCGTGGCATCGATTAGGACTGCACTGGTTCAGTAGATGATTCTTTGAGTCCTGATGAACCTCGAGGCTGTCTGTCAATCACGAACTGACGTGAAGTCAATAGTGATTACTAGTCCGCAGACGTAAATTTTGAAATCGTCGTTTTGTTTCTCCTCAAACGATACTAGTTTCAAAAGGGACCAGAGTAAGATCTTTGCCAAAAAATGCACAAACTGACAGGCTGTCTGGAACGGAGTATGAGAGCGGACTGAAACGACAGCAATTTCCCATCAGTGCTCAAAGCGTTCTGATCGGCTTCTTCATTTCTCGCTCCTCGATGAGGACAGAAAGCCTGGAGCGAGAGATGACGCTTGCTTTCAAAACACCTTACACAACTCCTGTAGCAACACTTAGCTGATTAATCACTATATTAAGTCATTGGCTGTCCAAAGTTTGACCATTTTTTTAATTATCGACATCGTTTGTCATGACTGTCAAACGATGTTGATAATTTCAAAATGGCCAAACACTTTGTTGATTAATGTCCACTTGGTTGATTAATACTCTTTTGTCGATTCCAAATTCTACTGACATTTTGTCAATGGATAGTAAATAATTTACATTTTATTTTATTTATTTTTTTTTAGGATGAATTTTGAGTACAAATGTAGCATAAAATCAGTGGTGGATGAAGTACTTGAAAAAATATACCATACGGTATTTTAAAAAGTAGGAAAAACAACATTTGTGGTGAAAAATAGCATAAAAATAAACTGTATAGACATGACATAGGGTAAAAAGTGTTAACATTAAGAGGAACGCTATGCAAACACACTAGATTTCATTTATAATAATCAATTCTAAAATTCGGCATTAATAACTTTTCATGCCATCAACAGCGCTCACTTTTGACCAGATCATTGAATCTGTGAGTTGTTTATTCAAGAACAGCTGCAATTGGATCAGTCTGATTTGCGAATGAATCTTTCATTGTGATTTGCTAACCGATTCAGCAGGTTCATTAGAAAGAATCAGTTAGTTCATGAATCAGACATTTTTCTTGCATCTCAGAGGGAGCGGCGAATTCTTGAGTTTGAAATAAGGAGGAACGATATAGTTTTATGAAATGAAGTGGAGAAAAAGATATTATGCAATATAGTGAAGTAAACGTTTTCCAAAATAAATATACAGATAGATGAGTATATCAGTATGTAGATCACCTTCAGCACAAAGTTGTCCTCAGCCTGCAGCTTGAGATCCAGCACGGACTGCTTGACGAATTTCTCAAAGTCCATGTCCCGTTTGCGGGGCACGTCAAGCGCTGGGAACAGGTCCCCGATCAGGCCCATGAACACAGGCATGTCGTCAGTCACGATCTTAGGGACGTTAAAGTCTCTCAGCGCTCTCATCAGCACCTGATCCTCCGCTCTGCCCGGATCTCCTCTCTTCAGCGACCCGGCCACAACCAGCACCGACTTAATGGCCCGCAGGCCCCAGTCATAGTGATCCTGAAACAGGACGACACGGGAGAACACAATGAGAGAGAGAGACTGAGAGAGAATCAGTCACAGAAAATCACTGAGTTGAATCACTAAGTCTAATCACAGAACCACCGAGTGGAATCACAGAATAACAAAGTGGAATCAGCTACTGCAGCTGAAACGCTGTTACACACTGACTAATAACTAGATGAGGAACGTTTGATAACAAACTTTGATGTTGGCTTGACAAAGCCGGGACTGAAAGTTTAAAATAACTTCAAAAAGGTTTAAGTTTGAAGGTTTTACTCAGAGAAGATAAAGATAGTCAATAAAATAACATGTTTTAGCACATTGCTAGCATGTTTCTTGTATGTTTTAGCATATTGCTAGCATCTTATAACATGTTTTAACAATTTGCTAACATGATTTAACGCATTGTTGTCTTGTTGTAGCATTGCTAGCATGATTTATCACAGTGCTAACATGTTTTAACTTATAATATAATAACTTATAATATTGGTTGCCTATTTTAGCACTCTGGAAACATCTTTTAACATGTTGCTCGCATGTTTCTACCATGTTTTACCACATGGCAAACATCTTTTAGAACATTGCTAACATGAATTAACATGTTGATAGCATGTTTAACATGTTTCTAGCATGTTTTAACATTATGCTTACATTTTGCTCGCACAGCTGCATCTCATCATTATTTGGCATATACTAGTATGTTTTCAGACATGGCTAACCCTTAGCATGCTGCTAACATACGTTAGCATGTTGTTAGCATGTTTAGCATTTTTAACGTGTCGCTAGTATGTTTAACACTATGCTAGCATGTTTCTAACATGTTCAATACATGGCTAACATGAATTAGCATGTTGCTAGCATTTTTAGCAAGTTTAGCACTGTGAAAGCGTGTTTCTAAAATGTTTAGCATTTTCAGCATGTTGCTAGCATGTTTTAACACAATTATACAATGTTTCTAACATGTTTAGCACACGGCTAGCATGAATTAGCATGTTTCTAACACGTTTTAGCACATTGTTAACATGAATTAGCATGTTCCCAGTAATAGTGATCCTGAGAAAAACGTGTTTTGACAAAAAACGAGAAGAAAGCGACAATGAGAGAGACTTAGAATCAATGAATTATAAAGTCTTTGATTTTTCACTTTCACAGTCTGTAGCAGATGTACATAACTATTTATAGAGTAACAGCAGTATGATAGCGGGATTGACAACATTTTTATTAGAAAGCAATTGGGAGTCTCATAACATCGCAATCAAATAAAATCCCAATGACAGATAAACAAACGGCTGAGAAAACTGCTCTGGCTTAACGAGTCGAAGCTTTTATGTGACACAGCTGCTAACTTAATTGGAGTGATAGTGTGAGACGTCTAAACCTGCTTGGAGAGCAGCTCCTTGCACAGCTGATAGAGAGTGATGAACTTTCTGGCCAGAAGTCGAGCCTCGAGAAAACCCTCGGCCACCAGCATGATCTCACAGATGAGCTCGAAATCTGGTACCACCATTGCACACGGCCTGCAGAAACACAACGAAACAACATCATGACTGAATCAAATGCAGCATACATGCAGATCAGGCCTATCACACTTACATACAGTCTGTTATACAGTAACCGACTATAGACATGTATTTACACACAGCTTATTCCAGCACTAAAACATGTGTTGCTCACACTTCTTTTTGATAGTCCACTTTAGAAGTTATATGTCAACTAACTTGAATAATAATAATATAATATAATATAATATAATATAATATAATATAATATAATATAATATAATATAATAAAAATTTATGGTAATTAACATAATCTGCATTAGTTGTTAGTGTTCATCTGATGGATAACAACACCTGGCTGGAGATGCAGCTCATCTGTGTTTGAGAGCTTGATGTTTATGAATATGTATTATGTTCATGAGTATGCAGCCACAAATAAACTATAGGCGGTCAAATTAAAATGTGTTTGTGAATGCTGACTCTACAGAGGAAAACAGATCTAATGGGGAAAAAAGTTAGTTTTTTTTGTTTGAACTGCAAAAAATCGTTTTAAATCTGTGTTATAAAGAAGCACAGGTGCATCCAATCTCCTTATAACCAGGATGCAGATGTCGATATTTAAAACGGCAGAATTCCCCTTTAAAAGCAAATGGCACCGAATTAAATGCAAATCCGCAGCGCACCTGAAGAGAGCCTTGAGGTTTTCTGGCAACTCAGTCCTGCCGGCGTAGCCCGGGTTCATGGTGATAAAGATGCCCACCGACGGGACCAGGTTCACATCCTCGCCCATGAAGTTAAACCTTTTCTTTTTGTCTCGAATGGCATCTTGAATACTTTTGACCTGATGGATCACACATCAGCAATATAAATGTAAATGGAACAGAATGTATGTTAGTTGCACTTAAAATATAATATAATATAATATAATAAAAAGGCATCAGTTCAGAAAAACATTTATGGTAATTAACATAATCTGCATTAGTTGTTAGTGTTCATCTGATGGATAACAACACCTGGCTGGAGATGCAGCTCATCTGTGTTTGAGAGCTTGATGTTTATGAATATGTATTATGTTCATGAGTATGCAGCCACAAATAAACTATAGGCGGTCAAATTAAAATGTGTTTGTGAATGCTGACTCTACAGAGGAAAACAGATCTAATGGGGAAAAAAGTTAGTTTTTTTTGTTTGAACTGCAAAAAATCGTTTTAAATCTGTGTTATAAAGAAGCACAGGTGCATCCAATCTCCTTATAACCAGGATGCAGATGTCGATATTTAAAACGGCAGAATTCCCCTTTAAAAGCAAATGGCACCGAATTAAATGCAAATCCGCAGCGCACCTGAAGAGAGCCTTGAGGTTTTCTGGCAACTCAGTCCTGCCGGCGTAGCCCGGGTTCATGGTGATAAAGATGCCCACCGACGGGACCAGGTTCACATCCTCGCCCATGAAGTTAAACCTTTTCTTTTTGTCTCGAATGGCATCTTGAATACTTTTGACCTGATGGATCACACATCAGCAATATAAATGTAAATGGAACAGAATGTATGTTAGTTGCACTTAAACACCAATGAGAAAGACTGAATAAATCAACACAAAGAGTACAACAGGGAGCTGGATGTCAAAATCTCATTCACTTTCTTAATAAAAATAAACCTTTAAGAGAGACCAACCATGAGCTCTGAGATTGTTAGCGATTATTTAAACATCTGATAAAGGCGTAATGCAGAATGTGTTTAACAGAGACACTTGTTTATCAGAGAAGTCAATGTTAGTATGAAAAAGCCAAACTGAGGCAAAGGAGCTCAGCAGAAACTGCTCGCTAAAATCAAGCATTACAATGTAAACAAGTTTGTCTGCGACTTTCTGTTTCTGTACATGTTGGACTGTTTTGCAATAAATTTAAAAACAAACTTTTTTTGCATATACTGTACATACATAATAAAATCCGATAAAATCTTACAACACTGAGGATAAAGTAACACAAACATAAAAATGGCAAGAAGAGAATAAACAGAAAATGATAAATGTAAAAAAATGCAATGAAAATAAATGGGAAAAACTTTAAAAATCTAATTTACATATATCAACTACAACAAAAAAACTTAAAACAGTATTTTAATATTTCTAATCAATAAAAAACTATTTATAAGTGTATTACTATTATCATTACTACATGCTTCATGAATAATTAATTTGAGTATTTTGCTGATTTTTTTTTTTTGCAAATCAAAGTGACTTTTCTAGAAATGCAGAGCTGTTTGGTTAATGGCTTAAAGTCTTGTTTTAAAGGGGTCATATGATGCTTTTTTAAAGATCATTATTTTGTGTATTTGGTGTAATAGAATATGTTGACATGCTTTAATGTTCAAAAAACACATTATTTTTCAAATACTGTACATTATTGTAGGTCCTCTATGCCCCGCCTCTCTCAAACACGTCGTTTTCTACAAAGTCCCTCCTTCCGACAAGCACAGTCTGCTCTGATTGGCCAGCTGACCCAGTGCATTGTGATTGGCCGAACACCGCAAGCACTCGACGGAAATGTAACGCCCCTTACCATAATCGCGAGCTTCATCTTTCAAAATAAATGTAAAGACAGAGCCCGAAAGGGGAACAGAGTCGTGTGACAGACACAGTGATGAAGCTGGTATGTGTTTGCAGTACACAAGCCACCGTTAAGACAGCTGACTCCACTGTGATGTGACCTTCTCTCTCTCTCTCTCTCACACACGCGCGACCGCACATGCACACACACGATGCGCAAAACCCCGCATTTGAACAGTCAAAAGCAAATACTTAAACTAATAACAAAACAGTAGCTGATTCAGAAGCGCCAGATTGTCATAGCAAAGTCAGAATTACCTCCTCTCCTAGGTTCCAGAAACGGTCGTCCATAAAATGCATTGCTGTTCTGTTGTAAGTAATCTTAAAGATTCCTAAATGCATCTACTTTCGGAAGGCCAAATAAAGTGCTTTTGCTTTCACCTAGAAACACACAGCGTCTCCCTGACATGCTGCTTCAACACTAACTGCGGTTACTGAAACCACGCCTTCTTTCTTTGCGTGAACATTTGGGCCACATTATGCAAATATTCCCACATAGTGACCTAGATATGTGGGGGCGTGTTAGAACGAGCCGTTTTAGGAGGGCGTGGCAGAGTCTTAACTTTGATAAAGAATATCTCTTTGGTTTTGAGACTTTAGTCTTTGCAACTTCAGGGATCTTATCTATGCACAATCAGCTTGTAACACTCCAAAGAGAAAGGAAAACTTGAAATCGCATCATATGACCCCTTTAAGAATTTTATAAATCTTTTTAGAGAAAATCAATGTGAAAAATCCTTCCAGAAGCAAGGCCACTGAGAAGTGAGTGATTGCGTTTATGCTTTATAACTCATTTACAGCCTACAGTACAAGAGGCATGGCTTACTAGAACGTAAATGTGTTTAAACAGCCAAATCCTTGTTGCTTTCACTCCCTCCACTGACCTTGATGAAATAACCAAATTTAATTTTATATTACAAATTCATATTAGCCACTGATCAGTGTGGAGAGAGAAGAATAGGAAGCATGGATGCTAGATCAGGATACAGGCAGGCTGTGTTTTAATGGAATATTTTATGAAGCGACAATCAAAAAAAGATCTAATTGGATTACAGCGAACGGTTAACCTGTCAACAGGGCGTGAGGACGGGGTTAGTGTCTGAAACAGCAATGATTCAGCCGCTCGCAGCACTGAAGACAGTCTGATAGAGTTCAGGCTGCTAGCAGATAAACACTGACATATAACATTAAGAGTGAGTCAGATATTGTTGAGAGCTGATGGAATAAGATATGAGGTTTTACCCCGCCATGGCCTTACGTGAACTCCAAACCTCACACTATACACTGCCTTCATGAATTTTACATGCTGTTCTATAGCAGAGCACCTAAGCCATGCACAGGCGTGCATTAAGAGCTGAAACAGCAGAAGAACCTAAGAGGGTGACCGGGACACAAGAGTGGAAATGACTGGGAAATATTAAAGGGTTTGGGTACTCAAAAATAAAAAAAAATTGTTATCTTTAGTATGTTTAATTATCTGACTGACTTTGTTCCGTGGAACTCAAAAGCAGATGTTTACCAGAATGTCCATGCTGCTCTTTTCCAAACAATGAATGAATTCATATAGTCTAGGGGTATGATTCTCGGTTCGGGTGTGAGAGGTCCTGGGTTCAAATCCCGGACGAGCCCCCAACTGTTACGACTCTGTCAAGGGGAAGGCCGCAACATAAATTGAAATCAACAATCAAAGGTCCTTTATACATTTATTTACAGAACCCCTGAAGTTGTGTTTTCACTTGTGGTTCTGTAAATAAATGTATAAAGGATCTTTGATTGTTGATTTCAGTTTATGTTGCAGCCTTACCCTAGACAGGGTCGTAACAGGTGACTATAGGGTCTTCACACATACAGTCTTAACTGGTGAATTAATAGTATATTACTGTTAAGAGATCATGTGTGAACAGGACCTTTTAAAAAAATACCGGTAAAAGTGTTCTGCCAATTTACCAGTATGAAAAGTTGTAACGTTACCGGGAAATTACCGGTGATGTTCTCTGTGTGAATGCAGAACGAGATTACCGGTATGAACACGTACAAGTTCAGAACTCCCTGACGTAAGATGTCTACACTGGGCCAATCATAACATTCTGATGCAGATGACGCATTTACGCCACACTGTTTACGGAAGTAAAAAAAAAAAATGTCTAAAGTCATCTAATATGACGTCTCTGGGCCAAAAGCAGCTGCATAAATGTGAACGTTTGACACAAAAATGAAAATATTAACAAAAACACTGATGTATGAATGGTGCTTTACCAGTAAAAAGACTAAACGCCATTGCCTGTGTGAACAGTGCATTTTTGCATTTACCGGTAAAGTCGTTCTGGTAATTTTACAGCAATTTACTGGTACTGCTGTCTGAAAAGGGCTTATAAAGCAAGATTATCATATGACTTCAAAAGTTACTTTTAAACCTCCTAAAAATATTCAATTCTATTATCAATTTTACTATCACTATCAGCACTATGGGATGAGAACTAACGTAGAATTGCATTGATCTGACACTATTGTCTTCTGTAGAGCGGCTGTACTGCAGATTTTGAATTTGTCTTGTATTGGATGAATTTTAAATCTTTTTTGTTATTTTCCTGTTCATTACTGTTTAACAACGTTTTTTGCACTGCGCTCTTGCGTTACTTGATCTTTTTATTTTGGTGCGCCAATCTGTTGAGTTACTTAGTATAGGAAATTATGATCCGCACACACGAGAACAATCTTCTTTTTTCTTTTATTTTACATTCATTACTGAAAAGCCGAAACGTTTGTGTCTTTTCCCATCAGTAATGAATGTAAAATAAAAGAAAAAAGAAGATTGTTCTCTTGAGTGCGGATCATAATTTCCTATACCTGTTCATTACTGTGAAACTGCTTCGAAACCACCTGTATTGTATAAAGCGTTACTGTGACTTGAGGTTATATGAACCTCTTTTTTAGGATGTTTTTGGTCCTGGTCCCCATTCAATTCCATTGTGTGGACCAGAGCAGCTCAGACATTTTTCTAACCATCATGTGCATCAATACAAGTTTGGAGCATCATGAGAGTGAGTAAATGAGGACAGAATGATCATTTTTGTTTCCTATTCCATGAATTGCCTGGCCTGACAACAGCCTCGTTGTTCGTAATTAATAAAAAGGTGAAAACAAAGTGCTTGATATTTGGGGACACTCCTCTGTAAATCTGTTTCCCTCCCATGGTGAGCGGCGGTGAGGTGAATGCTGGAGCTGGTTAATTTGTCTCAATATTGATACGTCTGGAGGCCCTTCTGTTTGTTTTAGCTTAACCAAATGGAAAATTGATTCTATCTGTCTTTGTGAGAATACAATTTGAATGGACTAAATTCCAGCGAAATATCCTCCTACTTAAAAAAGGAGAAGGCTAAACGGCAGTCGCTTCCTGTCAGACGGCCTGACAAACGCCTCGCTATCATTACTCTGATGTTCTGATTCACTGTAAATTGTTCTTCGTGACAGCTGCTCTCTGAAAACACTACAAAAGAAAAAGGTAATTCATTTTTTATCACACCTTTTCAATGTCCTGACATTTCAGACAAGTCTTTCTCGCTTTCAAAGGAAAAAGTGCACCTTTTCAGGAATTGGCCATTAAAACCTGTCGCACTGTATCACAACAAAATGCGTCTCAAGATGAACGAGCAGCTACACATCAAACTCTTTATAATCATGCCCATCATCATCTTCAACATAATAGCCATTGTGAGCAAATTACGTCTGCCAGCGTTATGAAGATGATTCATTCAACTACAGTACATGTGTCTGCAGCGCTGCAGCATCCTTGCGTAAACTCTGAATTGCGAGGCATAAAATCTCAATGGCAAACAGCAGATGCCATGGCATTATGAGATGATGTGACATATAAACAGCTGATGTAACTGTTGAGTGAATCATAAAAGCTGGATTTTTCTCATGCAGTGTTTTCCTGATGCATTATATCTTTACTTTTAGGCAAAAACTTTCCCTGGTTGCATTTCAAGCAGGGCTGTCGGTTTAACGGTTTAATTTGGTGCGATTAATTATGGAAAAAATAATGCATTCAAAAGATTATGGCAATTAATTCAGCCACCCCGTCCAGACCTGTCCATCAGCTGATGAACCTGATGCAGGACGACTGACTTCATGATGAAGCCTATTAGAATGCAGTTTTATGAGTCTAAAATTCAAGATATGAGCGCAAAAAAATTACCCTTATATTTATATAATATGATATAGTTCAGTAATATCACACCAGCAAGAGTGCAGTTTCTCCCCAATATCTGCACAATTGCAAATGTGAAGTTGATTTATACAACAGTTCAATAACCAAGAAGTTAGACACAGTTTAGACACAGTATTGTGATTGTTGTACTGAATATTGTCTGTTTTGATAACTTTCACAAACAGTTATAGAGAGTTCTGCTGGGGCATTATAGGTAATATTTTCATTAGCAAAATTGCTCAAAAACAGATAATACTGACAATATTGTGTCTAAAATGTAACACTTTAAATTTACTGTTTATTGAACTCTTGTATTAAATCAATATCACATTTGCATTCGTGCAGATATTCAGGAAAAAAATCAGCTCTCTTGCTCGAGTTGTGTGATATTGCGTAATTTACTTCAACCTCTCAGGTAATGTCAGCTACAGAAATGCATCTTCATATTTACAAGTAAATCTCCATTTTATGCATAGGTTACTTTCTAGGTTACTACATCTAGTTTTGACGTCCATCAGGGGGGATCAAGCCTTCTTTAAGGGGATCAGACCCCCAACCCAACCAGTGTAGTTTTAGTTTGAGAGTATCATTCATGAAAAAAATAAAAAAATAAAAAAATATTTCGTATTTCAACATTCATTAAATATATATATAATTGTCATTATTTATGTTGAATAAAAATATTTCTTCCTTAAGCTACTTAAAAAAAAAAAAAATGTCTAATGCTTTTCTTAGTCAACACAATAATGACTTTACAAGATCTTTTGGGGGTAACTTCTCAGCCCATACTGATGTGTGATTATTTTGCAATTCATTCGATTATTTAATTGGCACATCATGCAATAAAAAAAAAAACAGCCCTAGTTTCCAGGTTTCTGAGCCAGTGGCATAAATCGAGTTTATGCTGTTGTTTATTCATCAGGGTGTAAGTCACTCACCTGCACCGCCACCACTGAAAGCACCTCCACCGAGATCCTGTTGAACTCGTCGAAGCAGCCCCAGGCTCCGGTCTGCGCCAGGCCTTTGTAGATGTTGCCACACGACTGAGAGAGACAGATCGAGCGAGAGAAAGCACAGAGTTATGGGTGCATCGCTGGAAAGCATCAATCGCAACACACAGAAGCATGTGAAATTATGCGGGCGTCTTTTGTTTTCTAGAAGCGAGCTCACGTTTCCTGCTCCGCTGAAATTCCAGCTTATAAACAAGAACAACAAATGCTAAGCAGACATTTTCTGGATGGATGAGCAGCATTTGCAAACTCGCATTCATATTCTAAACACTCTGTGTGTGTGTTTGCAGCGCTGGCTGAGATGTGATGAGAGATGACCGGGGATTGATTGCGTGCGTCTGTGATCCTGAGGCCGTCTTCTCCTCTCTGCAGTCACAGCAGAAGAACACTGCGTCTCTATTATATGGAGCGCAGATGAGGCCTGAATACGGACATGGCTTCGGATGTAAATAAAGCCAGTCATTAGAGCTTTACTAATCTGCTGGAGCCCGTGATGGGAGAAGTACATTACGAGATGAAGGACGGGATCAGGTGAGGTGTAGAGTGAGGTTGGAGTTAGGAGCTCACTGTGAACTTGATTAAAAGCTGTTCTGATCAAAACGAGACTGGTTGTGTTGGGAACAGCAAACCATCGTACTATTCTTACCAGGAGCATTTCTAGCTTTTCATCAATAACATGTCCTAACATTATTATAGACAAAAGGATTGTATAATTGTCTTTACCGGAGTCGTTCGTAAACAATAAAGAGTTACCTTGTTGCTAACAAGCAATAGAAGACATTTGCAAGTTTTGTACAATGAATTGTAAGTAAAAAATCACTTCATCCAGTGCAAATTTCTTATAAAGTATCCAGTTATGGTGTGAGAAACCACTGTAAATTATTCAGACTGAATCGTGAACCATTTTAGACCTTTTAGCAAATCCGTTTGACCGATCAAAAGATCAAAAAGAGTGATTAATTTGTAAATTTGCTCTAATTCTAACTATAAACAGATGACAGAAAACACATGACATGATTGCTGAAATCATATCATTATATTTCAGGTTTTAAAGGACACTTCATATTCAGTAATACTGCATTATTGATTTGACTGCACTGACTCTGTTGGATGGGAACAAAACTTGAACTGAATTGATATATTGAATAATTAACTATCGCCTTCTAGAGCTGCTTTACAACTGAACTGACTTTGTTATCATAATTGATGGATTTTACAACATTGACACTTATGGAACACTTATTGAACTGAACTGAATCAACTTTAAGTCTTCAGTTGAGCTGCTTTTGAATTTGTCTCATATTTAATGAAGTTTCTATCACTGATTCGGTTTATTACTGTGAACCTGCTTTGAAACAATTCTGTACTGTGTAAAACACTATAGAAGTAAACGTGACTTGACTCAGGTCAACATACAGTGATCTCCACCGTCAGACAATGATTTATTATTAATACTTCACAGCTGTATTTCACTGGGATCGGTTAGCAATGCCCCTGGTTTTTACTAGTGCTACAGAATACTCAATTCCCATTGCATTGTGGGATACTGGACCGTTCCTGTTTATTCGTCATGCTGGAAATGGAAGATTAAATCAAGCGCATTTGCATCGCCTGCATTCGAACACAGGTGGTCTACATAAACCATATCAGTAAGATCTGGCAAAAACATATAAGAAACAGCACAACCCAATAAAGAAAAGCCCAAGAGCGTGTACAGTCGTGATATTCTCTGTTCTCATCACCTTGTAGTCCATCTGCTCAGAGCAGTTGAAGACGTAGACCATGATGCCGAGGGCTCGGCCCAGGTCCTTGGTGGTTTCGGTCTTCCCGGTGCCGGCCGGACCGGCTGGGGCTCCGCTCATAATGAGATGCAGCGACTGCGTCAGAGTGATGTAACACCTGCGTTTGAGCCGAGAAAAAAACACTTCAGCAAAACAAACACAAATGTTCAATCACATAAATACAGACTTTGCCAGCGGCTAAAGTCCTGCTATTACAGTGTGCTTCTGATGTGATCAGCCTGAGCAAACAGCTCGATTCTGGGAGACGGAGCTCTGCTAAATGGATCAGGTTTTACCTTACCTTTAACACTGAGTTTGGTGTATTTACTGATGGCCTGTGTACAGAACAGAGGTGTTTTATGTGTTTGAGTAAGGCTATTTGGCAAGCCTTTAACCCTGAAGAGTCCTTCAGTGAAGATCATTTGCATTAGGTGAGGATGGCACGGTTTTATGAGATTTACACAAACAGGCAATGCTCCTGAATCAACATCCTCTGCTGGTTCAGGAAGAACAATCTAATGCTGTTCCTCTTTAGTGAATCGAAAATGCAGAATACGATCAGAACAGGCTGACTCCTTAACAAATGACTCTTGTGAGCCAGATCTTTATACTGAATCAAAACCATACAGCAGATCCAGTGGACTCCAAATGAATCATGAACAAATGACTCTTAAGAAGTCGGGTTTTTTTTGTTTGTTTTTTTCCAAAAGAATGGGCTCAGTAAGATTTGGTTATGTTTTTGAAAGGAAATGCTCACCAAGGCTGCATTTATTCGATAAAAAACACAGCAAAAATTGTGAAATATTATTACAATTTAAAATTGCTGTTTTCTATGTGAATATATGGTAAACTGTAATTTATTGCTGAGATCAAAGCTGAATTTTCAGCATCATTACTCCAGGCCTTCAGAAATCATTCTAATATGCTGAGATTTGCTGCTCAAGAAACATTTCTGATTATTATCAATGTTGAAAACATCAATATTTTTGTAGAAACCATGATTCATTTTACACTGAACAAAATTATAAACGCAACACTTTTGTTTTTATGTTTCAGAATGCTCTGATGAATAGAAAGATCAAAAGAACAGCATTTATTTGAAACAGAAATCTTTTGTAACATTATAAATGTCTTTACTGTCACTTTTGATCAGTTTAATGAAAAATAATGTATCAAATACAAGTGAAATATTTTGGGAAAACTTATTTACAGGTTAAGTAAAACAACTATAAAGTAAGCGTCTGTGCACATGAATGACGTTCAGCGGCCGCCCTATCTTAATGGAGCCATCTGTGCCCCGTTGTGGTATTTTTGCATAGTCTCGGTTCGTTGTGAATGAAAGGCAGGCGTGTGACTTGGTCAGCAGAGCTCATAGACTGACCATATGCTCAGGAAAGCGCACTGTCATTGATTTGACTATCAAACAGCAGCGTCTCTGCTTTGTGACGGTTTCAAAGTGTCGAGACGGACCCGCCTGAGCAACCCGCCATCTTCCTTTAGCATAAGGGCATCTGATGGGACGCGCTCGCTCTCTAATGGCTCCTCAAATGAGTCACTCCAAAGCTAAAGCTGTGTTTTTCTGGCATCTCACCTGTCTGTGAGTGGCGTGATGACTAATCGTGGAGTGTTGCCCAGATACTCGTATGAATAGAGGAACTGGGCGTCGCAGATGTTGGCGAAGCAGTGCTTCTCTCTCTCGCCCCAGCGGTGCCGCAGTTGGGACAGCCAGAGAAAGGCCTGAGAGTTCTCCACCTGAGGGAGATGATTATGAAGGATTAGCATGAGGAAAATATCACACCTGAGCTGGATAAAAACATTAGTGTGCTTCTGAGCCACTCTACGGCGCTTTCATTATGACTTCTATTCTACTAAACCGTGGGTTTTCAAGTGAGACCAAAATATGAGCAATCACATGAGAGCACATTGAGGCTTGGATTATGGAAGCAAATAGAGGCAGTATTGAATATCCTCTTATGAGACGCCTGCAGGCTTTTTCACATGACTAACGCTAGTGCTGGTCACTGCAGTGAACTCATGCATCCGCTGCAGCATTCACCTCATGCACTGCTCAAAGCTCAAACCATTTCAACTTTGGTCTTTTGAAGGCCATCATCGGTTTTCAGATGATTCGCATGACTTATGCAAAGCGTTTGCAATAAATTCTGATTCTAGTAGCATTTAGGAGAGTCCCTGGACAATATCAGAAAATAAAACTGGACAATATCAGAAAATAAAACAGTAGGTAACACTTTACTTAAAGCCTTTATATATAATGCCATATGAAAGTATTGTATTGCATTAATTATTGTCTTGTAATGCACCTTATAATGCATTGTATGATTTCATGAATAATAATTACATTAATACCTTATAACACTTATCTATTCAGTGAACACACCTTTAGAAAGTAGATTTCATTAAAACAAACAACCAATTTCAGATGTAACAAGAAATCTGCAAACAGTATAATGCATTTTAACTTGGTTGCAATTGTTTATGAAAAATATAATGCATTATAACATACATTATTGAATACCTTTATAATGCATTATACATAAAGGCTTTAAGTGTTACCAAATATTTCATTTTAAATGAATTCAGATTCATTGCAATTATTTTATTCTATTCACATTTAAGCCCCGTTCACACCAAGAACGATAACTATAAAGATAACGATATTAGCGTCCACACCAGCGAACGATATCATCTGTTTATTCTAAAGGCCCGTTCACACCAAGGACGATAACGATAAAGATAACGATAAAGATATAGTTCTAAAAATCGTTCTCAATATTAAAGAATAGCAGAGTCCACACCACAACTATAACGATAAAGACAAAGAGAAACGATATCGTTGGAATCACTTTCAAAACGATTTTTCTCCAGCTGATGAACGATAAAAAAATTTGACAGCCAATCAGAATCCATCCTGCTGTAACGAGCTCGAGAATTTAAAGCGGCAAACGAGCGTGCGCTTAGAATAAACAGACGATATCGTTCGCTGGTGTGGACGCTAATATCGTTATCTTTATAGTTATCGTTCTTGGTGTGAACGGGGCTTTAGAGTATTTAACAGTAAGAAAAAAATGTGTATAGTTTTGTGAACAAAAATATTTCTTATTTATTTCTAAGCGTTTATCTCTCCTCTCTTGCAATGTGAAATTACACTTTTAGAGTTTATATTAATTGAATTGGAAATGTTTATACATCTAACATTACTCTAATAGTGGAGAGAAAAACAATTCTACTTAATACAAGCTAAATATTGTCCATATAATATATTAATTGCTTTGGCTTTAGTACAACGACAATATTGAAGTATTATTTAAATACGTCATTTTGTCTTTATAACATAAATCTTACTGCACTACTATGCTTTAGCCTGTCTGACATTAAAATGTTTTGCAAACCCCCTGCAGTAGATTACAAAATAACAGCATTTTTTTATCCTATCATATCATCTTTGAGTGCGACCAATATATGAGACCAAATCACATGGGAGCACACTGAGACTTTGATTATGGAGGCAGTATTGAATCTTGTCTTATGCACTCATCTGCAGATATCTGAAGGAAACTCAGTGTCAAGGATGGATATGACAATAGGACAGATGAGACGGTACCTTCTGCTGAATGATCTTGTCCACCACGTCTCTGGCGTGGACGTCAATGGTACAGATGGTCATGACTTTCTGCCGGTCTCCGGTAGTGAGTTGGCCGATCAGCATGGTGATGAGGGTGTTTAACTGACTCACTTGCTTTTTATAGTAATCCTTCATTGCATTCTCATATCCCTCCTCCAGTCTGGAGAACGCCATTCCTACATCAGTCGTCCACCAGATCTGAGTACAGGTGAGCGCCACCTATCCAAATAAGAAGATGACGCATTTCTGTTCTGCACTAGGCCGAAATACATGATCAGCATAACAATAGTTAAAGGTAACATGAATGTCAGGATGTCTCAGTATTTGGTTCAGTATGTGAGTCAATGCTACTATATGTTTGTGTCCAAGATAAACATGTGGCATGTTTTTAGAAATCTACTCTTTGTATTTATATTGGTTTCACAAAAAAACTTTTTACGTAAACAAGAAAGGTTACAATTTATGACTAAAATGTCATGTGGTGAAAACATCAAGTAAAAAGTAATAATATGCACCTTAATTTATTTAAAGGTTTTATAAAAAAAGAAACATATATATTTTTTAATTAAGTTACAAATATTACATTTACAAATATCATTATATAACAATGTTAAATCATTAAAATTTTCATTTTTCTGCATGTTGGTTGGACCATGATTTTTTCTTTTTTATATTTGCAATTTTAAAATGTATTTGCATTCTTAGGTTTGCTTATTTATTCTGAGAAATAATAATAATAATAAAAGTTAAATTTTCAAGAATTTCCTCCTTTTTTATTCGTTATAATATGTGCGCATTTATGAAAAGGGTTCAAATATAATTAAAATAATAATTTTTTTTCTTTACTATGACATCAGGCCAGTCGTTTAACCCGTACATTTTTGACTAAGCTTCCAAAGAAATATCAAAAAGAATTAAAACGAAATTAAAATTCAAACACAATCATTTCAGAAGAGGTGTATTTAGTTGTTCAGTTTGTGAAGCTACAAAGAAACTGTCAATGTCACACATTTGATTAGTGACCTAGAAATACTGCAGAATGTTTTCATTTTACGTTTTTCAAATTCATTAAACTTTTATTCACAGATTTAAATGTTTGAATCCCACATTTGGTCTGAAATGTTTCAGCCCCACTGAATAAAATGAATAATCATGATTTAAACGCAGACATCCATCGCTATCGGGCAAAACGCGAACTCCCAAAAAGCAGGCCTTCATGAGACTTGATTCTGTGAGCACATGCAGATAGTAATACTGCCAGAAATATCTCCAATTCCTCATAAATATTATCTCATTCAGAGGAAACCGGCCTAGAGATGTTTACAGGTGCTGGTTCAGTACCTGAGCGGGATAGTCGAACAGCCACTGCTCCCTGGGCTTCTCCTCATAAGCGGCGACGGCCTCGGTCATCTCATGACGTACGGTGGCCCTCATGCTGTCCAGAACACGGTTCAGCCACACTTCCACCTGAACAAGCGTTACACGGTTCCAGACGTGAGGAGGTTTGGCAGCAGCCTGATACTCTACATTGGTTCCACTAGAAATAAACTAATCATCCATGAGCAGACGGAGCAAAACTCCACAGGAATACAGAACTTCAGGAGCTGGATTAGATTGAGCCTTAATCCACAGCAGATCCTCCAAACATAAACACATTTATAACCACGTGTGCTGGAGAAAACATGAGTGGTGTTTCTCTGTGAAAGAGCCTGTCTCTGAGTCTTTATGATATTCTGGACCGCAGACGTGACTCAGGTACAGCAGTGGCCAATAGTGATGTCCGGTCTAAGAAAATGGACATCTTCACCTTTTATTCAAACATTTGATTACTGGGTCAAAGACAAGATGTCACATTTTGGTGTTTGCATCTGATTAAATTTACAAAACTGATTTTATATGCATAGAAACCATATTTAATGCAACTAAACTGTCTACTAATGTTTCATACAACTTTTGTGAAAAATATGGGTGAAATAATTCATTGTCATTCAGCATAATAGATATATTTATGTAAAAAAATGAACCAACATACTTCATCTGACCTGTATTTATTAAAATATATGAAAGAATAAGTGACCATGCTAAATTTGGTTATATTTAAATTAGAGATGCACCGATAGGATTTTTTGGGGCCGATACCGATAACGATTTTAACAATCACTTATTGGCCGATTCCGATACCGATATTTGTCACTTCCTCTCTTATTTGAAATTTTGGCAACAAAATAGATAGTATTTTGATCATGTTTTAAATCAGCAAAGTTCGTATATCGTATATAGCCGATATGCCGATGGTTGTAAATTGAGGAAAAATCGGCCGATAAATATCGGCGGCCAATACATCGGTGCATCCCTAATTTAAACGATTAAAAACTTTTTGCTGTCAAATGGGTAAAAGCTAGTGGTTTGAAGGATCATGGCAAAGATTGAT
>NW_015626872.1:398993-416385 GCF_001515625.1 Sinocyclocheilus rhinocerous
TTAAATAGAGTATCTTGTTCTAAATATGCTTGACAATATTGTCTGGTATATAAACTACTTTTTATTTTGTAAATCATGGTAAAAATGTATTATAGTCTTTATTTATTGTTTAGAATTAAACAGGACACGTTCTAATTCATTAAAAAAAATACAATTTAAAGCTGAATTAAACTTTTATTGTTTTGATGCTTGAAAATCCATTTTGGTCCATGACCCTATTAAGGATTTTGTAAGCATATTGTGCAATGAAACATGACAAATTACACCACATGTGCAAAACATATTGAGTTCTGCCCTGGAGAATGACTGCTGTAATCAAAAACAACAAAATATTAATAACTGATTATGTTTTTGTTTTAGATGTATTCTTATAGGGTTCGTTTACAGTTGAACTTTACAGTTGAACCACTGATGTCACACGGACTACTTTGTCGATCATCTTGGTACTTTTCTGAACCTTGAACGTGGTAGTTACCTTGCTGTCTATGGGAGGGTCAGAGAGCCCTCAGATTTCATCAAAAATATCTTAAATTGTGTTCCGAAGATGAACGAAGGTCTTACGGGTTTGGAACAACACGAGGGTGAGTAATTAATGACAGAATTTTCATTTTTGGGTGAACTAACCCTTTAATTTCCTGTAAGCTTTTTGTTTTTCTATACATTTTTTGAATAGTAAAATAAAACCCATGATTCCTGTAGTTTGTTTGTTTGTCTTTTTGCCTAATCATTTTCTCAGTTAAATAAATACCTTAACCAAATTAGTGTTTTCTTCTTGTAGGAGATATTTTGATCTTGTAGGGTCATTAAAAGCAAATATTGAGAAGTATCCTCCCCGGACATCACTTGTGGCCATACTACACATCTTCAGTTTAAATCTGTGGGATTATTTCACATTTCAGTCACTTAGAAATGTAGCAGCATGCATCATCTCCACAAAGCACAAGATTTGAGTTGTTATTCATGTCTGTAACAATGTGCCAAGCATGCAGCATGTACCACTATCACTATTTCATGTGTTGTTAAATAAATAAATGAATATTTCCTAATTAAAATGCCTTTTGTAAAGGTATGCTGCAGAATAAAAACACGGAGCGTATCTGTCTCTGTAAACAAACTCCTCTAATTGCCCTCATGATAATTTGCGGTGCATTGTGGGTAAATAAGGCCGAGGCTGGCTGTACCTGGCCGGTGCAGTCGCAGGGCTCGTTGAACTGAACGTACTCGTCCTCCTTACTGAACATACCGAGCCCCGTCTTGGTGAGCTTTCCACCTGCGTCCGTTTCAAACTTCAGCTTCGCCATATTGTCAAACAACTTTGACAGATGCTTCTGAACCTGAGGGGAAAAATGTACGGCTTCACAACTGCACAGCTGCTATTTCGGTTCAATTTCGTCCTAATGTGACATATGGAAAACTTGCAGTGTGCATTCAAGACAACTTAAGAAACCACAATCAACACTGCCATCTAGTGGGTGCAAAAGACAAATAATGGCAGCACTGCACTGCAGTTTGGCCATAAGCACTACTTCGTGCTTAATTATTTTAGGCACATAAATATGTGTTTATGTGATGCAGATGTACCTGGTGAGGGTCAGTGCCACTGGACAGGATGTCCAGCAGGTCAGCAGAGGAGATGAAGTAGAAGCGTGGGAAGGCCAAGCGCTTGGTGTCCAGATACTCTGCCAGGGCTTTTTCACAACGAGACAATCTGCAAGAACATGGTCACACTCTGAATCTGAGAGATAATCAGTTTAGCGCAAAGCATCACGGTACACTGAAGCATTCCATGTGTGCATTCTGAAATGAGCACTTCCTGAATGAGGATTTTAAATTTTTTTCCAGCAGAGGGTTATCAGCGATGCTAAAATAAAGTTACTGTATGGCTTCAGAAGATGTGGAATATAGTGTGAGGGCATATTAAGTTCTTTAGATTCATGATGCTTTATTGGCCTTTTTTGACGCCGATAACGATACAGTACTGTACATTAGCGTATTGGCAGCACACAATAACGTTTATTCCAGTCATCTGCCACCTTAAATGATCGAGTGCTTAAAGCCGGATGGATTCTGATTGGCTATCATTGATTTTATCATTCATCAGCTGGACAAAAATTGTTCTGAAAGTGATTCCAATGAATTGTTCTGTATTGTTATCGCTATAATTGTAGTGTGAACTCACCTTTCTGTTAGAGTTATACTGCAAAAAATGATTTTCTTCTTCAGTGTATTTGATCTGAATCTCTAATCATTCTTAAACCAAGATACATTTAGAGAAGCAAAATGACATCAGATATTCAGTCTTGTTTTCTGAAAAATGTATCAAAATTAAGTACAAAATTAACAACAAGAAAAAAAATGTCTTGTTTTAAACAACATTTTGATGCATTTTTCAGAAAACAAAGTAATTTTGCTTTTCAAGTAAATGTATATTACTGATTCAAGAATGTTTAGATATTTGTGCTGGAGGAAAATGATTATTAATTCATTAATATTTTTTTTTGCAGTGTAGAGCGACTATTAAAACTTTATAGTTAGTGTTATAGTTTTAAAACATTTGGGGGCTGAAACAACATAAGGGCGATTACATAATGACTCAATTTGCAGTGAACTATTCCTTAAAGTTGCAGAGAGGAAGTTTTTAAATCAGACAAGCACATAATTCCAGAAAGCAGCTGCAGACCTGCCCTGAATGTCCTCCAGTTTGTCGTAGAGCCCGGGTTTATTGGTGGCCTCCACAACGTTAGGTGTTTTACTGGCGTCGTGCGTCAGCTCTTTGAAATCAGTATCAATACCATCGAAGCGTTTGGAGTCCTGTGGAGACATTCATGACAGAATGAGTCGAAACAACTTCATCTGCCAGAGAGCAAAAACCCAAAACAACCTCTGACATTCTGAGGAACATCTGCGCGTCTGGCCACAGGCACCCAATGGTAATTATCCAAATGTTTTCGGCCAAACGCACACGATGGACATTTTCATCTCTCATCTAGATCTATGAACACAGTGCCAGAGGGCAGGACAAGATGCTCCCTGAATCTGAGCGGCTCTCCATTAAAACATCTCAGATGTCTTGTTTCACATTTTATCTTTAGTATGCCATTTGTACATTCCTGCAAAGCTGCGTTTCGGGTAAATATTCAGAATAATATTAGAAACACATCAGCAAGCCCGACCTCTGGTAGCTGAGAGCGAATGTCGTCAGAACCGATAAAGATGCTCTCCAGGTGACTCCACGTCCTCTGAACCTCGAACCAGATGGAGATCACGGAGTCCGTCACCGAGAGCTTCCGCTGCCACGTGGAAACCTCCTCCAGGAAGAAGGAGATGTACTTCGACGTCATCAGATTCTGCAGCTGCACCTGGTTGTCCTCCAGCGTTTCGATCAGTTCCTCGCTGGACTTCAACAGAGGAATGTTAGTCCGTGGATGAGGCTCAAAATCAAACGCCATGCTGGTCCAGGTGGCGTCCAGCTCACTGAGCACCTTCTCCATGCCCATCTCCTTCACGGCGCGATCCACGATGCCTCTCACTTCGTCCTCGAAGTGGTGCAGGTTGAGGCGAAGCAGGTCGGCCAGCGTGGTGTCCTTGTCCATGGTGAAGCGCACTCCGGTGGCGTTCATCAGCTGCTGCCAGTGGCGAGGACGGATGGCCGGGTTCTGGAGCTCGGCGACGGCTCTCAGCGAGACTAGTGTGTTCTTCACGGTGCCGTCCAGCCCGCTGAAGGCATCCCACGGGCGAGCCTCTTTGTCCAGCGTGCGGAGCTCCTTAGAGAAGCGCTTGCACTCCATCTCCATGTCATCCACGTTGATCTGTCTCCAGGGCGTCATCTGCCAGGCCTCCAAACAGGACTGGACCACCAAGACCAGATCCCACAACTCCTTGAGAATGGGCAGCTCTTTGCGGCACTGCTTCAGCTGTCTGTAGTCTGATATGTTGACTTCAAAGAGATTGGCGGACACAATGAGCCCGGCCATCGTGGTCTCCATCTCCTGAATTTGGTCGTGTGCTTCGTCCAGCATCTCATGTGGATTCACACAGTCAAACCTGAAAACAAACCGAGGCAAATGCATGTTAGTGACCGTGGTCAGAAATGAACTTTTTTCATTAAGGGCCAGTATATGACCCAGAAATTGATTTACAGGCCATTTTTACCTTTGTAAGGGCAATTTTTAGAATTACCTTAATGTATCGGTGTTGCTATTTTTTTTTTTTTTTTATGTAAAATCCTACTTAAATTTGACCAGTTACTTTAATCAATGACAGTACTATATACTGATACCAATCAATTGTTTCAACATCAACGAAGCCATCTTTACTCTGCAAAGCTGGAACAGAAGCTGTGCTTATGTTGATTTACACAGACTGTTTAGGGTGAAGCTGGAATATCATGACAAAATCATTATTATTGATTACTGATAATGTAATAATGATTAATGTCGATTCATTTTATGTGGTGAAAATTTTTATTTTGGCTACAAAACAAGCTAAGAATCGTTTATGAATTTGTTTAGCACTCTTTGCGGATTAGAAAATCAAGACTTCACATTGGTTATTTCAGTAGCATATATTATATAAAAGCTCACATATAAAAAAAATGTGAGTAAAGAACACTGAAGCGTAAATAAGAACACTGAAAATGTAAGTTATGCACTTTCGCAGAAACTCCCATAATCACCGAAGCATCTACACTGCGAAATTAATCTTTTACATCTGTTCTGTACATGTTTATGATGAGAGAATTTGCGACTGCAGATTCAGAATTCACTCAGTGTAAATGTAATGCTGAAATCGACACTTTTCATTCATTTCACATTTCACTTTAATCTAATAATTAGTTTAATTGTTCAGGGGCATTTTTGCCACCTTATCTTGAATTTAGGGGGTATTTTTGTTCATTTTTATGAAATTTTTGCCCAAATCTCCCGTTAGTTTCCGTCCCTGCTGTAGCCATGATTACTGTTATCCTCCAGACTGTATCATGTACCTGAAAAAGTCTTTCTTGCGGAACTGCTCTCTGAAGGTGTGCTGCTCCACATCGAATGCAGCGCATTTCCTGCGTAGGTTAGCCACCTCGCCAGCCTGCAGCGGAGCAACATGCTGCTTCACCAACACCGCCTGCTTCTTCATGTTATTCCACTTCTCCGGCAGCACCTGTTCATCAAAAAAAAAAAGTAAGGTATCAAGATGCATTTCTTAAAAGCTGAACTTGTCTGTCTAGTGCATTTAGACAGAAAAACAATCTTAAAGTTATAAAGATAACCTCAATCTTGTCTTAAATCGCCAAATGTAAGATGTTTAATGAATTTATTGGGTTGCTTCATATATTACACTAGCTACATATAGATTTTTGTGAATATGGCCAAGAACAATCATGGAAATTCCTCACTGGTCTAAATAACACTTTACATTCAGAATCTACCCACAGAACATTAGGTTCATAGAATAGTTATTGCTAATAGAGATTGGCATGCTAAATCTTGGCCTCAGTTTAATGGCTTTATCAGTCAGATCCAGTAAAACAGTGAGTTTGAGCTTCTCTCACAGGTTTTCAGGATTAGTTTATAGACAAACGTACCTCTAGCTGTCTGTACACAAGCTCTGGGAGTTCCTGTTCATAAGTCTTCAGCAGATCAATGGTGTGCTGCAGAGGCTCGAACATCTCATCTGTAGTGCTCTGACGGTCTTTAACTGCCATCAGGTAACCCATGATGTCCACCAGACCGTTATAGTCACCCTCCTCCACCTTCTTACTCAGACCAGCCTCCGTCAGCCCGATGAACTCCTCCAGGTCAGACAGACTACAGCCACAAACATAACAGATCAGACAAGACATGTAAAAAATATCAGGCAGACCATTTGGTAACTTATGAAACCTGTTTTTACTTACTTATTTATTTATGTATGTATCTATTTATTTATTTATTTACTTTGTCCTAAATTCCATTTTTCTGTTTAAATTTTTCTGGATTCCATTTCAATGGTTAAATTAAATTGTTACACTTAAAAAGCATGTCTAATTATTTGAAATCATTAAACTTACACAATTTAACAACAATTTAATAGAAGTGTTACAAAAATTACATTTTTAGGGCCCCATGATTTTTTTTTTTTTTAAGATTCCGTTTTATTTTTCCAAATTGTGTTTTCCTTTTTTATTTTTAATTAAATTTTAACAATCAAAAAGCATGTCTAATCAATTGAATTCATGAAAACATTTTGTTTATTTATTTGTTTGTTTGGCCCAATGAACAGTTTTCTGAAATTCTTTGTTTTATATATTTTAATTGTTCTGTTGTTAACCAAATGTAGGCAAAACGTATTACCAGTTTAATAATTTTTTTAATCAAATGAAAATTAACAAACCCTGTAATTTTTTTTTTCGGCAAACAAAGTGCTGCAAAAGTACTGGTGTTTACTGTTAAAATTAAAACATGGAAGAAAAATTGTTTACATAGTACATAACAGTTCTATATTTCTGTCATAATTTCTTCAAGTTAAACTGAACTTTTATTTTGCGTTAATGGCACTGACCCTGAAAATGCGTCTGCTCCATTCATTCACGAGACACGCAGAACATGCAGGATTCATATTTAAATAGTATTTTTGTGGTTTAATATTCACAGACTATAGTCCATATGACCTTTTGATTAAGTGTATTGACCTACTTTTGATTTATTAATCCAAAATTTGCCCAATTCTGTGACATTCTGCATTAAACAGAAAATTCCATTTTTATGACTGGATTACATGATTGTGTCTGTGTTTTCCACACTGCAGAAATCATAGGGCCCTGCTTAAACTGGCTCTGATGCATAATTGTATTGTAATTAGGAACTCAGTGCTTTTACCTGTGCGTCACATGATCAATAAGATGCTGTTTGAACATGAAGCTCCACTTTCTGATGACGTTGAGCAGGGCACTTTTGAAGGCTCGTGCATCCACCCTCATCCAACTCTCAAACACATGGACGGGCTCCAGCCGCTGCACCTCCACATATAAGAGCTCGTACGAGTCCACCTGCTTGCGGAAGCACTCCAGAGTCGGAGGGGTTTCTGGGACGCCGTGCTCGGCGTGGGCCTCGATCTCTTCGCTCGTGAGCACATGACCGTACAGCAGGAACTGACGCATGAACTCCTTCCGGTCGTCCACGTAGAGGTAAGCGTAGTGTTCCAGGCTGTTACGATACTCACAGCACTGTCCCATGACTTTCCTCACGCGCTCCATCAGAAGATGCCTCCACTCCGCAAAGTCCACCATGTCCTCCATATCTGCCTGATGGAACAAGACGACTTTATGTAAACATATCTGATCATAAACCACTTGCATAAGAAACATGAAAACAAAATTCACTGCATTTACTTTCTTAATATGTTTTTCTGGGGTCATTGTGCACAATTTAGGGGAAAAAAAGATGTTTGTTCTTTCAAAATCTTTTATCAAAATGTAAAGACTTGATCTGCCTCTTGACAACATTTAATGTTATGACTTTCTGCTCCAATTTAAAGGAACACTCCACTATTTTGGAAAATAGGCTCATTTTCCAACTCCCCTAGAGTTAAACAGTTGAGTTTTACCATTTTTGAATCCATTCAGGCGATCTCCGGGTCTGGCGGTAGTTTTTTTTTGCTGTAGCTTAGCATAGATCATTGAATCTGATTAGTCCGTTAGCATCTTGCTCAAAAATGACTAAAGAGTTTCTATATTTTTCCTATTTAAAACTTGACTCTTCTGTAGTTACATCGTGTACTAAGACCGACGGAAAATGAAAAGTTGCGATTTTCTAGGCCTATTTAAAACTTGACTCTTCTGTAGTTACATCGTGTACTAAGACCGACGGAAATTGAAAAGTTGCGACTTTTTAGGCCGATATGGCTAGGAACTATACTCTCATTCCGGCATAATAATCAAGGAACTTTGCTGCCGTACCATGGGTGCAGCAGGCGCAATGATATTAAACACCTGCAAACATATTATGGTATTTTATGCTTTAGCACAGTCAGAAACCTACATACAGCACATTTAAGTCCTGCAGAATCCCTGCAGAAGTAGCATGGCACAGACACCATTTCATAGTATCTAAATCCAGATGAAGTGATGTGTTTGGCTCAGTACCTGATAGTGTGGGAAACCGCTGTGCTCAGATAATCGTGGCACAAGAGCAGAGATCCTAAAGACGCTATTGATGAGGCTCTCCACCAGATCATGGAACCCGCCTGAAGCACTGAACTCCAGCGACGGATAAAACACAATCTCAGGAACCTGCAGAAGCAGCTGGACCTCAAAGAGTGGGGCTAATCCAGCCTTCTGGTCTGTATCAGGGGATTGGTGTAATTGTTTAGTGCAGAACAATCAATCTCCAATGAGGGAAAACCCCTATAATCATTTCTAGTAAGGCTTAAAAAAAATCTAAAAGCACACCTGTGTTGTCCAAGAAGAACTTGAGGGAGCTCTCAACAGCACTGTAGAAACCATCAATGACCATTTCATCAATGTAATCCACATAAACCTTCCACCGCGCAGAAGACGGGTCTGCTTTGAAGAGTGACATGTTGTCCTGAAACAAAACAAAAAGATAATTCTTATAAGGAGTAGAAATGTTTGGGTGAGCGGCTCCTTTAAAATGAGTCATTCTGTCAGTTGTTATTTGATGGGATCACCGCTGCATACTTTCAGCAACAGATGGATCTTGGTTCCTGAAGCTCGGATCTGGCCGTACGTTCTCTCCAGACGCTCGGTCTTATCTTCCAGGTTTAGAAGAGTATCTTTCTTCCCCTCCTTCCTCTCAAAGACTGGGGTAGTCCAGCTCTTCATGATAGTCTGGATCTCCTCAACATTGTCTTTAGTCCTCTGTAGGCGTTGCTCCAAGTCATATACCGTCTCACGGATATCCTGGATGTATTCCCAAATCCCTACCAGAGAAAACTCATTAGAGATTTAGTGTATATAAAATCTAGAGTATATAAAGTCAAACATCATGTCATTCCAAACATAAATTATCTTTTTACAACAGAGGAAAAAATGTAAGACACTATGACTGTTGTAATTATTATGTGGTGTGTCCACTTCTATCAGCATGAACATTCTGCTAAACATCACTTTTTGGGCTCAACAGAAGAAATAAATCATACAGGTTTGAAACAACATGACTTGAACTATTTCTTTCACAAATAAAAAAAAAACATGAGTATGAAGAAGTACAGTAACATAGGCAGACTCATAAAAATAAGAACAATATAATTAAGCTCAATTATCAAATAAAAACACAAACTGATAAAAGATTTTGATCTGAGCCTTCAACAAACGTTCTACGGTGAAGAATGCTGAGAAATGCTGATATTTTGAGTTATTTTAGTATCATTGAAATACTATTATAGTTTTTATTAATACATTGAATCCATTTTTGTTTTTTTGTATTTTCCATTTTCATTAAAATTTTAGTTCAAGTTTTAGAAATGTTGTGTTTTAGTCATTTTAGCAGTTTTTATGTCTATAAAGTTGATTAATTTTTATTTCAGTTTGTTATTTAGTACACTAAACTAAATTAAATGTTGCTTTGACAACTCGCTGAAATAAGTTTTTTTTATTATTATTTTAGGTAACAATACATTTTTTATGGTTGAAATTTTTTAAATTTCAGTTTTAGTAATTTTAGTACATCAGCTTCAACTGAATTCAAATGAGAAATGTTGCTTTGGCAACTTGCTGAAATAAAAATGTACTTATATTTTCTTTCATGTAACAAGATTGTTTATTTATGGCTTTCATTTTTAATTTCGGTTTTAGTTAACTATGATAATGGTTTTGAAGGTGCTTTTGATGAAATATTTTATGGAAAATGTTCAGATATCACTGATGGAAGTGTCCTGAGATGTCACACCTGTGCTGCCCTGAATTAGCCAGCAGGATGCTGTAGTTTTGAGTGTTCATAATGATGTTTGCATCACACTAACGGCTGTAGTGGATCAATCTCAGTTATTTGAGGGTTTAGCACTGATCATCTCTACCTTGGCTTGTCCAGCAGAGGTTCTCCTCAGCTTCTTTGAGCTTGGCGTCAATGTCTGTCAGCTGGCTCTGGATCAGCGGCATCTCCACCTCGAGCATGCTGCTCATCACTTTGTTGTACCAGTTGGTTGTGAGCTCCAGATTGGCCACATACTGCCACAGTAGCTCTCTGTTGGAATAAATGTCTGCAGCCATATCTGGAATGACTTCAGCCTGTCTGGCCTCCAGGTACTTCACCTCCCGCAGCACAGAAACCAGCTACAGGGCGAGACGAGAGTCAAGTTCGATAAGGGAACTGGCCTGTAGATATTAACATATGTGTGTGAGGAGAGCTGCAGCCTGACCTGCGGGCTGAAGTTGACAGAGATGAGTCTCGTTCTCTGCTCTCGGGATATCAGCGGCTTCTGGAGATTAAACTGTGACTTCTCAGCCACAGAACTCGTCCAGATGTCATACAGTTTCGAGGAGTATCTGGTGAAAAAGGCAGCAGGAGAATTACTAACATGTCATTTTTTGATGTATGCTAAAATTAGGGAATTTAATGAAAGGCTGCTCTTCATACATCAATAGTGGGCAGTGCTTCAAACTGCCAAGATGAACAAAACATAAAGAAGCTTCTTAAAAGAGCACTCCATACAAAGATACCTTTTTGGCATCAAATGCAATTGCAATGGAGATTTTCCAGCTGGATTAGATGGAAAGATAAACGATTGCATGAATTTCAGTCTGTGCAGAAAAAGTAATATAGTGCACAAGCCAGATGGAACACTTTAATAGTGCACGCTTTTGCTTGTTGGAGCTTGACAGTATGAATCAGCATCCACCTTCATTCTCTCAAACATCTTTATTCACTTTCACAGAATAAATATGGGGTCAGAAAATGTTTTGAGCTACATTGATTTGAACGACAGTACAGACAGGCATGCTGAGGGATTGTGAACACTTCTTTAGTGAACATCCACATGCATCAAGGCTCTAAACAGGCGAACTCTTAAATATTCAAATCTCAATTTTAAACATACGCACAGTTTTAGACCATCAAATGCTTATGTAAGTAGGGTTACGTGTGTAAGGTTTTAACTGTTGGTACAGCATTCATCAAGAAGCGCGTCGGGTCCCTGTACTGTTACAGTAATCTCTTTATAGGCCGATTGTGAGAGGCCGTACACTCTGGCCTTTATTGGATTTGGTATGAGCTTGATCGTCTTATTAGAGTTGCAGAGCTGCGGTCCATGAAATCAAATATCGCTTTGCTTCACACAACTCCTACATCTCAGTGTCAAGAAATAATGACTAGAGATACCAATAACAGCTCCAGCTAGATTGTGTTTACGCAACATCGCTGATTACCATCATCTAACGAGGAGGCTTAATTTCTGACTGGAGAGAATGCAGATCTGGCTCCTTGGGAAATGCATCATTTGTTTAATCTCACATGAAGGGAAACACACACATGCATCACGTCCTTGGTCACATGTAACATGCATTCCTACATCAGCAACGCTTTACACAACCATTGTTCAAGCTGTGATATGGAAGCATTGCACGTAATTGGAGAAAATTAGACCCTGAAGTAATAATCTACAGACACTAGCGCCTAAATGAGCAAATAAATCATGTTTTATTTGTTTATTCCATGTTGAGCTTGAAGGTCCCTCAGCAATACCACCCTATCTTCACGTTACACCTTACTGTTCACGCTTGCAGCAGAGAATATATAGGTCTTTCAATAAAAAGCCTCATTTATTTTAACAAAGGTGGATCATAGCGGTCTATACATTGGCTAAACAAAAACGGTTCATCTGGGATTAAAGTTATCAGCTGAGACACACAATCAAAATAAACATGATTAATAACAGGGATTTAAAGGGGGACCAATTATGCAAAAAACACTTTTATAAGGTGTTTCAACACAGTTGTGTGGCCACAGTGTGTGAAAACAACCAGCCTATAATGGTAAAAATCCACCCACTCATTTTTTTATAATCCCAATAAATCATAAACTGTCTCTCTGAACATGCGATTCCAGATTTCTCCCTACGATGATGTCGTTGTAGGGAAGAAATCCCGCCTATTTGTGACAAGACACAATGCTTGAGTGAGAAGCAGCAGTCCACCTTTACTGTTTTCTTGCTGTAGCTGCTGGAGATATACAATGTCAGCGCCAAAGAGGCCTTACAAGTGTTGTGTTTTGGGATGCACCAGTGAACATAGGAGTCATATTTGTTTCATAAACGTGCGTTTATTACGCACAGTACAATAGTGATGGCCGCTTTTGAAACACTGCTTCATGAAGCTTCGAAACTTTTGCAAATCATTTGTTTCGAAACAATTGTTCTTACATGAAGGTTCGGAGCGCGTATCAAAATGCCAAAGTCACGTGATTTCAGTAAACGAGGCTTGGTTACGCCATAACTGTTTCGAAATGTTTCAAAATTTCAATACTTTACCTTAACATGCGAGTTCATTGAGATCGCCCCCAGCGGCGAACCATTGAACCAGCGTCTCTAATCACGGATCAGTTTTATCAATTTGTTGACATTTTTAATGAGACATTTGTGTAATTAAAAGGATGCGTAGTAGTTAATAGTCTCTTACTGGCCTGTTTAGACAAGCTCTCCATAAAACAAACAAAACAAGCCCCGCAAATTAATAATAATTATTTAAAAAATACATATTATATAGACACTTCATATTTAAAGGTATTTTATTATTTTGATTGCATTTTTTATTATTTTGATTGATATATTATACTTTCAAGAAAGCATTTGCATTGGGTTTGAAAAAGCTTTTTTTTTGTTGTTGTTGTTGTTTGTTTGGGGTTTTTTTTTTGCATGATTTGGCAAGAGTTTTGTTGCATTTACACAGTTTTGACCAGCAGGCCTCACCAGCGTATGGTATTTAGAGTGAATAATTTTACAAACTAATTTGTTCAATTGATTGGAAGCTTCGAAATGGTTTGTTTCTCCCATCATTACAGTACAATCAGATGACCGACTTTTAAACCAAGTACGTTTTCTGTAAAGATAACAGGCTTGTACTAATAGTGGAATGTTTATTTGCAAATGCCGTAGCATGAGCTCTTGAAGCTCCGCCCTCTTCTGAAAAGGGGGCCGGGAGCACCGGCTCATTTGCATTTAAAGAGACAAACACAAAAACGGTGCGATTCTCCCTAATTCTTCTTTTTCATCTTTTAATTTTTCCTTTCTAAAATAGCCTACCGCTTACGTACACTCAGAAAGTCCTCCAGTTTTATGGACATTCACACAAAGCCCAAACATTAGTCAGGTGTTTACACATTTTTGTCATCTTATCCTCTTTCACCTAATATATTTACTTGAAGTACACCTGTACTTCAAGTCCACTTTTTATAATTAAGTAACACATTTGCATGTTCACTTCACGGTTGTCTGACATTGGTTATGGTCACATGACATGCAAGTAAACAAATATAACATCATTTAATTTTCTTTTTTCTTAATTTTTTTTTTTTTTTGATTGATTGATTGATTGATTTAAAATTATTTATTTTATTTAAAATTGTATGATTTAATTAATTATTAGCTTTTCATTAAACTCATAAACCCCCTGCAGTTCCTCCACAAACCCAGTTTGGGAAACTTTGACGTAATATAATGTGTAAAGCACTTCATGTTGTTAATAACAAATGGAATATATTTTCTTACTCTTTGTATTCTTATGCCAATATGGTACAAGATCATCCTATTTAAATCAATGTCATAAACGAGTTAGGTCAAAAGTAATCTAAAAGTAATCTAAATCTAAAATATGTAATGTAATGGATTACGTTACTAACTACAATTTTTGTCATGTAATTTGGAATCAGTAACGAATTACAATTTGTAAGTAATCTACCCAGCTCTGCACTAGGGATGCACGATATTGGATTTTTGCCGATATCCGATGTGCCGATATTTTTCAACTTATTTTGGCCGATACCGATATATTTCCTTTTGTTTGGAAACAACTCTCTCCTGTGCAGAAATTATAAGCAAAATATTTTAGATTTTGGTTAGTTTTTAATAAGAACTTATTTGTTAGAATTAAATAAACAATAATTAAGTTTTTTTTGACAGTACATCGAAGCTTTGAAAATAACTATAAATAAACTATATATCAATCACTGCATTTTGTTCCCCAGAAAGATGCAGTGTTAACCCTAACATTTTATTTTAAGATTTAACATCTGTAGATGGTCTAAAGCAAAAGAGTTGTAAAAATTCTGAAAATCTTTTAGAGCTTATGATTTGTTTAAAAAATAAAACATATTGCACAATAATTAATAAATCAGTATATATAAAAAATTTTAATTTACAAGTGTCATGTTTGTGATTTTTTTTCCATGTAAGCTATAGCTTCTGACCTTTAAATCAAAACATATTTATTATTTTATGACATCAATTACTGCTTTATTTAATCAGAAACACAGTCTAAATGTTATTTGTGTAGGCTATTTTACTTTTAATTTAATTAGAAGTAGGCCAACAGCGCCTCCCCACAGATTAAAACTCCTTACCGAATGGGCGTTAGGACCCGGGGGAGGCTGCCGCTGCACCTGCTATTACTGTTTACTCTATCACACACCTAACGCGTCATTCTGTACGTGCATTCTCAGTTTAAATGCAGCGATCCAAAACAGTGAATACAATCATCATTCAGACAAAACTTTGCTTCAAGAATGAGCCCACTGCTGACATGATATAATCACTAGCACACCCTGAGCACATGTGAGTTAACGTATTCCTCTTATCGGCAAGACATATCGGTATAATTTTTCATATCGGGCCGATGTCGATATTTACATTTAAAGCCATTATCAGCCGGTTCCGATATCAGTCCGGTAATATCGTGCATCCCAACTCTGCACACATACATTTTATATAATATTTTCACTGACCCTTTGAGTAGCTGCATCAACTCATCGTATTTCTGGATCATCTCCTTTCCATCCGCAGACTCCATACATCTATTATCACACAAATAAAGTGGTTGTTTAACACAGAAGCAGTTGCAAACGAGCCTTCCCAAGCATAAGATATTTACGGGTGGTTGATGAATCTGAAGTTATTGTAAGGGATCTGTATGCGTTCCTTCAATTGCTGGACAAATTTCAAACCTCCGGCAACCACAGGCATGTTCTTGGAGACAGGAGAGTAACCTGGAAGACCAATAAACAGCAGATGTCAAATCAAAAACCCAAGTTAATAGCAAACAGCCCGGTGATGTTGTTTGTGAACACTGAACCTTGGGTTTCTCCAGTCTGCATCTGCTGCTTGAAGATCAACTTGCAACATTCCAGCTGCTTGTCAAACATTTTGATCAGCATCCGATATCTAGTGTGAGCATCGGCTGCTATCAGGGGTCGCTCCAGCAGTCTGCCAAACATGTCCAAAACCTGCCAAGCAGAGACTCTTTGAAACTGTGTTGTGTTTATTGTATTTCAGAAACACAAATGCTTTCCACCAACTTCATTCAAAGACATACTTTTTAATATTATGGTTCACTGCACTATCAACTGCAAAAATCAAATATAGCAGAAATGAAAATATGTTCCAGGGTGGAATATTCTGTTCATTGCAAGTTCAAATGACTACAACTCAAAAATACACAAAGAGCCTAAAGCGTGTTTTCTTCTCCTGCAGGGTTCAAACTGAGCTCTGTTAAAGATCTGGAGTCTGTGGAGATCTGTGTGCATTCCAGTCTCAAAATTCAGGCTGCGTTCCTGATTGGGACTTGATAATATGCAGGTATCTATAACTCATTAAAGACAGAAAAAAGCACTGAAACTGTCTATGCATAATGTCCAAACTCTTAGTTATTACCAGACCAGGAGCATGTGTGCAGCTCCCCACCAAAAAAGGCTTTCAGACATTATTTTATCGTCACATTTTCAGAAAGTTTTGCTCACCTTGAAAGCATGCTCCAGACCAGCAGCATCATCAAAAGCATGACAAAAGATTGTACTCAACTGCCGCTCGGTATTCTCCACCTTGAGCTGAAACTCCATGAAATCTGCTTCAAACTCCTACAAAGAAGCATCGTTTGTTACAGCTACTTCAACCTTCAGTGTTTGTGTTGTGTTTTGTAGGAGATGCTGCCCACTTACCACATTACTAACATCAAGGCAGTCATACGGCTTCTCTGAGAATGTTTTATATGTCTCCAAGAAGTCTTCATGTAAGATCTGGACTCGCTGGCTCAGAGATTTTCCTAGAATCCCTCCAAACTCGACCTTCTCCAACTTCATCATATCAACTACAGTCAGCAGGAGAGTCTAGATGATGACAATGAAAAAGAACCAGACAACACTGATAATACATTTTGCACTACAGACGCTTAAAATAATTCCATATATGGCCTAAACACACACTTATGTGAACATGTGTGAGTACGTCTCTCCACTTACTTCAATTGTTCTGAGTCTCTTCATGAAGTGATCCAGCCCGACAAACACCAGGAGGGGTGAGAAATCCCAAGGCTTCACCTCATTCTGGTTCCTCTGGTACTGACTCAGATTGGCCCTTCTGTCCTCATATGTGCTCTTGAAGTGTGTCAGCCCATCTATAGCCATCTGCACTCGGGACAGGCTCTCCAGCACATCACCCTTCAGGATGTCCTCTGGGTTCAGGAAACTCCGGGCCTGACAAACAACACTTATATGTAAAGCTTTCTCTCATGATGCGCCGATGAACCAAACTGATCTAAAGGTGTGTTCACACTTTTGATTCAAACTCTGGTGCAATTGCTCCATTAGTGTGGTTCATTTGAACAAGTGTGCAGATCCTGCAGATACCCGGTTATTTTATGGTACCATTTGAAATTACTATTTTTATTTATTTATTTATTTTTCTTTGAATAAGCCATTTTTAACTGTCCTTTTTTTTGTTTTGAGAATGTTCTGTAGGCCCCTAATAAAAAATAGGACCTCTGTACATTTGTTTGTTGCAAATTTGCAGACAATGCAATTGAGATGTTTACATTGGCTTGTTCAACTGACAACAAAGTTTCCCTTCTGAATTAGCATAACTGCACAAGTTTTATAGTTAATAAAATCTTTAAAAACAAATTACATTAATTATACTTTCATTTTCTTCAATAAAAAGGAAATTGAGTAAAGGCCCGTTCACACCAAGGACGATAACTATAAAGATAACGATAAAGATATAGTTCTAAAAATCGTTCTCAATATTAAAGAATAGCAGAGTCCACATCACAACTATAACGATAAAGGCACAGAGAAACGATATCGTTGGAATCACTTTCAGAAAGATTTTTTTCCATCTGATGAACGATAAAAACATTGACAGACAATCAGAATCAATCCTGCTATCACGAGTTTGAGAATTTAAAGCGGCAGACGAGCGTGCG
>NW_015626872.1:416640-426207 GCF_001515625.1 Sinocyclocheilus rhinocerous
TATAATGGAAGTGAATGGGAATCACGGCTTTGAGAGTAAAAAAAAACACACAAACAAAACCAAATTAAACCCTGTGGCTCGTGACGATACATTGATGTGCAAAGACACGAAACGATCGGTCTGTGCAAGAAACTGAACAGTATTTATATAATTTTTTTACCTCTGATGCACTGCAATGTTTGAACTGTCTGAACTGTCCTATATCCTGAGCGCGTCCTCAACAGCCGGTGCGCGGCGCGTCTTCTTCTTCTTCTTCTTGCTTTACGGCGGATCGCAGACTTATAAGAAGTATCTATAAGTCTATATACACCTATCTCTCAAATGGACCATTGACACTCTATCTACAATCTCAATTAGGAGTGTCAATGGTCCATTTGAGAGATAGGTGGCGGTAATGCACTTATAAGTCTGCGATCCGCCGTAAAGCAAGAAGAGGAAGAAGACGCGTCGTGCGCCGGCTGTCGAGGACGAGCTCGGGACAGTTCAGACAGTTCAGACATTGCAGTGCATCAGAGGTAAAAAACAACGTGGATTAGTAATCTGGCCCCTTGGTATAAAGGAGAAAAAACGCTGGCCCTCGTCACTATCAAGGTTGCCCATCCCTGTTTTAGATGTTAGATGGGTGGAAAATTGACAGGCTTGCGCTGCAGTTCTATAGATGTTTGACTGAAAACTATGAATGGAAGTCAGTGGAATATAGAAAGTAGTGTGTCCGACCCTTTACCTGCTGGATGAGGAGGTTGCAGATCTCCTGTAGAAGCACTATGATTCGGGCTGGGCTGTTGTAGTATTTGGAGTTTGCCCATATGAGACACACTGTATGCATGAGAGGAGCGATCTTTCCCTTCACCTCGCTGAAGTCTGCGTTCTCCACATCTTCTACAAGTCTCTCTATTGGCTTGAGGAAGGTATTGATATCCCTCGTCTCATTTCGAGCTTAATAAACACATCACAAATCCAATTAAGATTCAAAGCTTTCACACAATTAATGCATTGCATATTTGATGGCAGAAGCTGACGTTATACCTTCTGAAACGTCCCGGAGCATTTTTGCAAAGGCAGGATAATAACTGCTGTCGACGGCAGCCAGGAGCTCAGCCAGCATCAGAACTCGAGGGGACTGGAACTGGTTATGAATTCCCTGAAGATCAGCAAGCCTACAACATAACATAACGTGGACAAACAAGACTGAAGGAGCTTTCCAGGCAACATCTGAGTGACTGAATTCCCAGGACTAACCTGTTTTTCCAGAACTTAATCTCTGCATGTGGAGTGGGGTTTTTGCCCTCAAGTAATGGCTCTGATGAGTCCTTCTTCAGGACCTTATAGACCTGATGACTCCAATCGATCACAACAGTCTCCATCGAATGAATGAGTCGTTTATCCACAAGATGCACACTGCAAACATCAAATCAATGTTCAATGCAAATCAAATAACTAACCCTCATGTGGTGTTCTGGTCATTTTGATCCTGTAAATGCTAGTTAATGTTTTTGCATTGAACTCAAATTTTCTGACTTTGCTCACACACAGCTTTCCAAATCAAAGATAATTTTGGAACGTTTTGGGGATTTTTTTTGGGGGGTATTTAAACTTGTGGAGTTCTGGTCTAAAATGATGAAATTTATATATAAATTTCACCAAATATTGGGTTCTTTTTGTCAGCTTGCTGTATTTCAATTAGCACAGGTTTTGTGTTTCTTTTTAGAACCAACTAATATAATATATTTTAGCATATACTGTAATTTTGGCTCAAAAACTGATGTGCACAAGCTCAGATCAATAAGACCCATGATCAATCAGCTCCAGAAAGTAACAAAACCTGTGCTAACTGAAAGAAAATGAGTTGACAAAAAGATTGAATCCAAGATTTGGTGATATTATAGCATAATGAGAGATTTACATTTACATTTAGTCATTTAGCAATCAAAATCAACAAAAGAGCAATATGCAAGTGCTATAACAAGTCTCAGTTAGCCTAACGCAGCATAGCACATAGCACTTTTTTTTTATTATATAATAAATAAAAAGAAAACATAGAATAGAAAAAGAATAGAGCAAGCTAGTGTTAGTTTAAAAAAAATAAATAAATAAATAAGCAGTTAGTAAATGAATAAAGTGCAAGTCTAAAAGGGGCTAGTTTTTTTTTTTTTTTAAGAATAGAATTAGAATAGAGAGGGTCAAATAAAGATGGAAGAGATGTGTTTTTAGCCGATTCTTGAAGATGGCTAAGGACTCAGCTGCTCGGATTGAGTTGGGCAGAGCATTCCACCAGAAGGGAACATTTAATGTAAAAGTACGATTTACAAGCAATTTTTAAAAGGCCGGTCATTTTTAAAGTGGAAAACCAAATTGGAATTATAAAGAATATTCAGCACAGCACATGAATTAAGACAAAAAGACGTTTATTAAAATGTAGTGGCTCCATGAACCCACCTCTTTTCTCCCTCATGAGCGACTGGCTCAAACTGCTCGAATCCTGGAGGCACGGGAAGGTGTGTTTTGCCTTTGACTTGTCCAGCAATAACAAACACGTTGTTTTTGAGCACGTGGATGTGTCGCATGAGGTCCTGAGAAACCACATGAGGAAAGTCCCGGTGGTTCCTCGCATTGGACAACACCGGTTCCACAACCTCAACACATGGGAAAGATGAAAGTAGAAAATGCTGTGATATTTGGACAATTCCCTAATTTACTAAACTGTAATTCTTGTGGAGACTTTCATCCAAAATGACTTTCTGTCAGAGAAACACATGAACACAATAAAAGGTCCTGAAATCATACACTTCTCCAACCCTTTAATACAACGTTTGTGGTGTCAAGTATATAATTACACCATAAGGTGATTACATTAACTCATTGTCTCCATAATAACCCAGTGTTTACATGAATCGACCTGCTACTGCTATAGTGACAGGCAGGTCAATGGTCATTGCTTAGAAACTGCTGTGATGTTTTGCTGGCCTCAGACTGCCTGTCCTGTTTGTGTAAGCCCTGAACAATGGTGAATGAGAATGAGTTTCTGAACTAAAGATGACATGTCTCTTAATGATCACATAAGGACAATTTGTGTGCTGTAACGTGCTTTTGCACACTGCTCGACGTCTTGTCATATAAAGATTGTCAAATTTACAGGCATAGCCGACAGAATTTCCTCATGACAGTTCTGCATTTAGTGAATCCGTGGCTTCAATAACAAAACTATGAGGACAGTGCAAAATACCTGAACAAAACAAATCTGTAGCAAAAAAAAAAACAAATCTGACAGTGAATAACTGAATCTTTAAATGAGCTGTGGAAGAGAAAATAATTTCTAACAGTGTTATAATCTGTGTTACAATTGAAACTTAAAATTTGAAACTACAATCAAGTACACTTTCTTCCATTAGACAACATCCATTATATGTATGGGAAAAGAGACATGGGCATTTGTTTATAACTTGATAATATTATACGATTTAAAAAATAATAATAATTTAAAACAGAACATTAAAACATTACCTGTGTGAAATATATTGAACTTAATGAAGACCCTATTCATGGAAAATATATTTGCATATTTGGTTTCAGTCGATTGAATGTAAACAGCGCTTCATCCATCCTCTCTAAGTGTGAATGAACTCAGAAACTCTCCTGGAATGGTGCGAACTAAGACGTGAACCGATTCTTTCAGACAGCTTTGTGTACTGGTTTGACCGATTCTTTCAAAAGAACCGACTCAAATGAATGATTCGTTGGCGAAACGGACATCACTACTCCTGACTCTATAGATAATAACACAAATAGAGGACTGCTGAAATATTGTCACGGTAAATAAAATATAAATTAATAACACAGATGTCACTTAAAATCGAATTAATTAAGAGAGAGAGAGAGAGAGAGAGAGAGAGACGATGTCAACTCAAGATACACGTTGTATCCTAATAGCGCTGCAGTTTGTAGTAAACTAGTGTCAGATACTGTATTTTGGTAGCTACTAATGCTCTCTAGTATGTTTCTAAGTTAATACTTTAACAGTTTAAGTCTTTAGCAAGTAGCCTCACGTCACTAAACTTTATTGCGAATCTAAATGATTCGTTTAAAAGAACCAGTTCAAAAGAATGACTCATTGGCGAATCGGCCATCGACTCACCTTTTCCACCAGCACTGAGAACTGCTCCAGAGGAGAGTGGCACACGTCTCCACAAAACAACTGTGTTTTCATTTTATCAGAGGACAGTGCGGTTTTACACCGCTTAACGAAATAAACCGACTTGTACTTCCCGGTTCCCGAGAGTCCGAGAGCAGGGATCAGCTGTCCGGAGGAGTTTAAAGATATAACCAGAGTCTTGTGTTCAGATTTATCCAGAAAGTCCTGAATGAGCTGCCGCTGCTCCTCTGTGGCGACACATTTCTGCCAGCGGTCAGACTTCACATTAAACGCTTTCGACACGCACTTCTCTAAGAACTCAAATCTTTGGTCAACTTTTTGCGACTCGTTCTCCATTTTGCCGATGTGTTTGTAACTGACCAGACTACTGATTTCCTTTAAACAGCTGTCTCCATAGCAACCAGTGTTTACATGTACCGACCTGCTGTTGCTATGGTGACAGAGACAAACCTTCTCACAGGTGATTGTCAGTGTATTTATCGAAATGTATAAATGTAATTTAAATGAATAAATTAAATTTGTATTTCTTTTATTTTTTTAGTACAAAATAAATTATTAGCTTTAAAATGCATTCAAAAAAAAATGTCCTAGATCAATTTGTCAATTAAATTAAATTGCACAGACTGAATAGATAAACCTATCTGACACAATTACTACCTGCACAAATAAATAAATAAATAATTGTGAAAATGTGCTTGAAAATGCATCTGCAGCTCATTTTGTGCACATTTACGAACAACTTGCAAAACTCCACATTCTTATATGTTCAGAAATATTAGGAAATAACCAGAAATTTACAGCAATGTGTTTTATTTGTACCATGCCTATTTGTAGTTAAGTACTTACACTGACAAAGCGGCCTAATTACTAGAATGTTCCGTGAGCGTCAATGATTTTTATTTATTTATTTATTTTTTGCATTTCTTGATCTGAAGGCTTTTGATGCATCATAAACATTAAAATAGCTCTTAATAAATCACTTTTTTTTTTTTTTTTTTAGAAAGCGTGAAACAAGCTCTGAGATGGACAGGGACAGAAGAGGAACAAAGGGAGACTTCAAACCTGAAAGAAACAGAGGAACAAAACAAAGAGCACTGGTCAGTGGTCAGTGTACCGTAGGTAACAGTTATGCAAATTCGTAGCCTTTAATGTGATGCAGATGTGACGTGATGTGATGCTGTGGAGAGCTTCATCTAAGACTGTCTGTGTAATATATGAACAACACTGAACAAAAATGAGTTTTCACTAGTTGTGCACACAAACCAAGTTTGTGACTTGCTAAATTCAAGCTATATTTTATTTATGGTTTTATATATTTTCAGGCTATATAATGTACATAAGTTGCTCTTTAGGCCTAATTTGTTTAATGCACATGCTATGGTACCTCATATACACTCTCTCTGTGATACAGATCCATTCTCTGTTTCACTCAGTGAGGATTTTCTATGTAAAAGCCATTTAGTCACGTTGTGTTTACTGAAATCAGAAGGCACCGATGTATGCACTCCAAATGCAGTAACCTGCAAATGCCATTGGATGGCACTAAAAGAGAACAGACTGTAGCACGAGTTCAGAGAATAACGTGGCTTTGGGTATTTTCCTACACAGAGTTTGTTGTGTTTCTCTTCTTCTTGGTAGCAAATGAAGTTCATTGTCTCCTGAGCCAGACAGTTTTAACAGACAGTGTTTTAAAGTCTCTTCTGCTCGCCAAGGCTATACAGTATAAACGGTGAAATATTACTACAATTCAAAATGACTGTTTTCTATGTGGCTATGTGTTAATTTACTGGTATGATCAAAGCTGAATTTTCAGCATCGTTACTCCAGCTTGTCACATGATTGTTAAAAAAAATAATCATTCAAATATGCTGATTTGATGCTCAAGACACATTTCTGATTATTATCAGTGTTGAAAACAGTTGAATATTTGTGGAAACTGTGATACATTTTATTTTTAAGGATTCTTTGATGCACAGAAAGTTCAAAAGAACAGCATTTATTTGAAATAGATATCTTTTGTAACATTATAAATGTTTTTACTGACACACATAAAATGATCCAAAGCTTATTTTGAGGCATTAACCATCTATGCAAAGAGTCACATGATCAGTGTCACAAATGTTCTCAATTAGTGACCTATAAATAGTGCAACATTTGTGATATTTATTCATTTTACGTAACAGTTTTAGTCAGTTTCAGTTCAGGCTTTAGAATCTGTCTGTATAAAACACAAATAAAATAAAGCACTGATTAACACAATGACCAGTAGTTAGGCACATTAAAAACAGCATTTCCACAGTTTACATTATACATATAAGATTGATTCACAGGTAGAAGTATTGAGCAACATTTAAATTAAGAATATTTAATTATAGTTGATATTTTAGTGCCTGTGAGCAGATATGTAGATAACAGCTGTAGATGTTTAAGTAATGAAGTATTATGGCTCATGAGGACATGAAGATTCCTTCATCAGTGTGATAAGATGCTGAAACGGAAACATGAAGCATTATCTATTAATAAATTCTGACGTAGTCATGTTCTGTGCATGACCGATGGAGGGAGCTGAAGCAACACCGTCTGAAACCAATGAACCTGCTTTTCATGAAGCCTGTGATCTGCAGAATATGACTATGAATATGGGTTATTAACTACTCCATCATACCGGCTCTTAGTCATTAGTTTGTTTTGAAAATTAGAAATGAATATCAAGAGCTTGTCTGGGATTAATGGCTGTAACGAATCAGTCCACTGAAGGCGAGAGTAGTGAAGAACCCAAGTGCAGTTTATTTACAGTGTGATCCAAACATCCAAACAATAATCCGAGACTTGGCATGAACAGACTTGACTCACCAACAGCGGGATAAATACATTCAATACACGACGACAGACAATGGCAACATGATGGCTACTTATAGGAAACAAGAGGGTCACATGACAAGAACAAACCAATGGGAAACAAGACACATGACTAAAACAACAAATCAGAACATGACACATACACAAGGCTGAGATACATGAAGGCAAGGGAAGTATGACACAAACAGCATAAAACAATTACAAAAAAAAAGACATGGAAACATGAACAAGACAAAACCCAAACACCACATTACAAAATATAAATAAAAACAAAAGCTAATAAAAATGATAAAAGCGCATAAAATTACTAAAACTTGAAAACTGTAAATATAATTTAAAATATTAATAAAATGCTGATTTTCATTTATGTTTTTCATCTAGTTTTTTTTTTTCATCTGTGCAGTGTAGTCTGAAAGAGATGTAGGCTGCAATTGTATTATAACGTTGTCTTCTTTACCCTCTCCAATCTGGCTTCCATATCTTCAGTCACTGAGAGATCCAATCGTAAATCATTCAACGATGAACACACATCTGACCTCCTTTTCCTGTAAATCCATATCAGTTACATAAAACTTATGACAAGGCACTTTGCCAGAGTTTTTGTCTAAATGTTTTCATCAACATGCTAAATTCGAGCCGAAGACAAACTATGGACTCTACAGAAGAGCACTGTAACCTTTGGCAGCTCGAGCCCAGAAATATTTCCTCCAAGGCAAGCAGAGACACTCTTTAGGTCATTGGATTTATTTGGAGCCTCTACTACTACAGAGGTCACTGCATTAATTGATAATCTGCTCAGCCTTGCACACTCTTGTCATCTCATATTTCCACAGTTGTAGCCACTTACAGGGCATTACATTCTCCCTGGGTTAACTCACAAGTATGTATAGGATTGCAGTGGAGGGCTGCTGCAGGGCTGTATTTTTAGCGTGTCGAGCAGGTGCGATAAATCTTTTTTTTTTTGCTTTTTCTTTTTGCTTCTGTGGTCACGTGAGCAGAGGGGGAAGTTGGGACAGATGCAGGTTACAACTTCAATACACGACGACAGACAATGGCAACATGATGGCTACTTATAGGAAACAAGAGGGTCACATGACAAGAACAAACCAATGGGAAACAAGACACATGACTAAAACAACAAATCAGAACATGACACCTACACAAGGCTGAGATACATGAAGGCAAGGGAAGTATGACACAAACAGCATAAAACAATTACAAAATAAAAGACATGGAAACATGAACAAGACAAAACCCAAACACCACATTACAATGGCATGATATTTTTGCTGTATTAATGTATTTTTTTATATATAAATCTATTAATTTATTCAAAAACATTTTAAAAAAGCTATTTATAAAATGACTTCTATTCTATGATATGCATGTTTTTAATTTCTGGATTAAAATTAATTAATTTGTTTGTTTGCTTATTTTATTTTTTATTATTTTTTAAAAACAAAGTCAATTTCAGGGTAATGCAGCATTGTTATCATATTGAAGAAAAAAAGCCTTAATAGAATGACATTCTTATATATATATATATATATATATATATATATTTACTCAATGAACACAAAAACAATTTCCAAAATGTTGACAAGACTAAGTATAATATAACATCTGTTTAACTTATAACATGAAAGTAAGGTTAATAATATAACTTAAGAGAACAAAATTTTCAGTTTTACTCAAATTAGGGTGATGCAAAAATTAGTACACCCCACTGAAAGTCTCTGGAGCAAAGCTAAATTTTAGGCTACAGATGTCTAATTTAACAAGAATTCAACCACAGGTGAGTCTAATTATTCGCATGGTGCCTACAGTGAAACATGGTGGTGGCAGTGTCCTTATGTGCGGCTCCATGAGTGCTACTGGTGTCGGGGAGCTGCATTTCATTGATGGCATCATGAATTCACAAATGTACTGCTCTATACTGAAAGAGAAGATGCTACCATCACTCCACGCCCTTGGTCGTCGTGCACTTTTCCAACATGACAATGATCCTAAACGCACATCTAAGGCCACTGTTGGATTTCTGAAGAAGAACAGTGTGAAAGTGATTCAGTGGCTAAGTATGTCTCCTGATCTGAACCCAACTGAACACCAATGGGGAATTCTGAAGAGACAAGTTGAGCATCACTCTCCATCCAGCCTCTAAAAGAGGTCACTCTTGAAGAATGGAAAAAGATAGATGTTGCAAAATGTCGCCAACTTGTTCATTCCATGCCTAGAAGACTTGGTGCTGTCATTAAAAATCATGGAGGCCATACGAAGTACTAGATGTAGTAGTTTTTGTTGTGGGGTGTACTCATTTTTGCATCACCCTAATTTGAGTAAAACTGAAAAATGTGTAATCTAAGTTATATTATTAACCTTACTTTCATGTTATAAGTTAAACAGATGTTATATTAAACTTAGTCTTGTCAACATTTTGGAAATTGTTTTTGTGCTCATTGAGATATTGTTTAAACTGTTACTTTTCAAAGGGGGTGTACTCATTTACGCTGACCACTCTCTCTCTCTCTCTCTCTCTCTCTCTCTCTCTCTCTCTCTCT
>NW_015626872.1:426217-438334 GCF_001515625.1 Sinocyclocheilus rhinocerous
TATATATATGTATGCCAGATTTAAGGATAATATATGCTAATAGGTTTTATGCCACGTGACATTTTTAGACTCATTAATTTAGAAACATTTCTTGAAAATATTTAAAAAAAAATGTTTTATACCAATAGTACATTAAAGATTTATAAAATATTTTTCCTTTTCTTTAATGTGGACACTATTGGCTCAAAGAACAAATTTATAGTATTAGTGAGAATCCCTCAGTTTTTCCAGTTTGTTGTTTTTTAAGTTTGATCACATGTCACATATAGAGAGGAAACGCTCACTTCAGACACATGAAGCCGGTCTGACTGGGGTTCAAGTCTCTCTTTCTCTCAGCACAGATCCGCTGCCATGGCTTTTGTTTCCATGTCCGCTACGCGACACGTCAAAGCTATTTCTGTCCTCCAGAGGGTCTTGACACGTTGAGCGCTGGACGCATGAGAGCGGCTGATAAACGCCTGCAGGAAGACAGGCCCGATTATCTGCTCTCAGAACAGAGCGCTGCGGTCGCTCAAATACACACTCATATCGTCCGAGGGACGGTATCATCGCCGGGCTCTCAAACATGTGCAGGGCCTCCAACACCGGTGGTTTCAGCGCTTCAGGCCATGACTGGACAATTTTCATAGTTTCACGCTTTGGTGGAAAGCCAAGAGCAACAGGCTGGACCGAGACTCGCTCTGAAACAGGATATTGGCTTAGTAATGGCCGTCCTGGGACTGCAGTATGACTGAAATTATGGATTTGCTCTGCGTGTTCGCTCATCTGATGGAAGTCTTTCCCAATTTCACACACATTATCCTGCTGGCTAATTAGAACTTTAAGGGTTTTTAATGCGCTTTGACGGCCTGAACCGATGTGCTGCCGAGACACATTACTTAATTAAAGTCCGTCTAACGTCTCTCATTCATTATTAACGAGATCTCAGGATGTTTTTTTTACTCCTTCATCTATCTGTCATGCCAATAAACACATACTAAACGGCTGATTGTTGTGAAGCCGCGGCGTCATTTGATTCATTCATCACACAGAGACTTCTTACCGATAACTGGGTTCGACTCAAGACATAACGTCACTTCTGGTGATAACACCAAACGCTCTTACCTAGAAACTGCTGGAATCACAAGAATCAAGTTCTGGTTCAAATTGCCAGAGCATGAAGTCAGTGAACGTGCCATACAAGCTCTTTATTTGATTTTAAAGCAGGCCTGTGTGTATGAACAGATGCCCAGCATGAGCAGCTTCACTCAGGAAATGTTTTACAAGATGCTGGAACTTTCAATAACTATGTATGTTGGCCAACAAAGAAAAAAAAATAAAATTTTTTAATGCACAATAATCTCTGTTTTAATGATTTTCTGTTCTGTAGCAGATCATGTTTAACTAACATGTCAACTAACCAGAGGGTTTTTCATAAACCTTTATACTGTCACAGCAGTTTCTAGTGCTTCTAAATTTAGAAGTTAAAAGTCAAAAGGTCAACAAGATGGTCAAAAGTGTATTTTTAATGTCTCTTCTGCTCACCAAGGCTGCATTTGTTTGATCAAAATACAGTAAAAACAAGGAAATGTTATTACAATTTCAATTAACTGTTTTCTATGTAAACATATTGTAAAATATAATTTATTCCCGTGATCAAAGCTGAATTTTCAGCATCATTACTCCAGTCTTCAGTGTCACATGATCCTTCAGAAATCATTCGAATATGCTGATTTGCTGCTCAAGAAACATTTCTGATTATTATCAATGTTGAAAACAGTTGTGCTGCTTCATATTTGTTGTGGTGATACATTGTGTCTAACATTGAAAAGTCTGAAGTAAGAAAGATAAAAAAAAAAAAATAATAAATGCTTTATTCATCAGAGACGTATTAAATTGATCGAAAGTGACAGTAAAGACATTTATAATGATATAACAAAAGATTTCTATTTCAAATAAATACTGAGGACAGTCACATGTCATTATGAGGAAGGGTCAAAACTGATCATCATACTGGACTGGATGTGATATCACACAATAAATAATACAAAACTGATTTTTAAAGACCAGGCATCAAAGTGTTAATGTAAAAAAAAAAAAAATGAAAATGCAATCCTGTCAGATGTAAATGTGTTTTGTTCCCCGGATTACCTTACAGCCATAAACTGAAAGGACACTGTGTAAACACACTTACTGTGCTTGATAAATGACCACGTGTAAATCCTGAGAGAAAATTGGAGACGCAGAAAATAATGCCACGAAAAACAATAGGAGTGAGTCCTGGCTAATATCAAACTATGAATTCATCCGTCGGGATCCGTGGCACTGCATTGATATTTGTCGTGCGTTGATCAGAGCCTCAGATCAACTCAGAGATCAGATATGAATATGACTGATGTCACACATCACTCGTGACAAGACCATCTTCACTGATAGACCCTCAGAGGAGCCGGTGTTTCTTCTCTCTGAACTCGCTCTAATAGCGTGTAATCAGGGCCAATTAGAGCTCAATTAAAGCAAAGAATTTCTTCATGAGGTCAGCTTGGAGAACGTTCCTGGACTCAGTTTGAGGTAGTATAAATCAAATATGGATTTATAATAACGTTTCAACGGACGCCGAGTTCAGGAGCCTCAGTCTCAAACAGTGAAATAGCTGTAGCTGTAGAATTCAAATAATTCATGTACTTTTGTTGTTTTGTGGGCTTATGTCTCACACGGGACAAAGAGGATTAAAGGCACAATATGTAATTTTTCGCCGCTAGATGGCGCGTATTCAAAATAAACAAATAATCAAAGGCGTAGTTTGATGACGCCGTGACTGAGTGTGGAGTCATGGTAGTTGTGGTCTTCATCCCCACAGCCGATGCAATCCGACGGGATTCGGGCAGAAATCATGCCATATATGTTGAAATTAATGCTGAAGCCTTCCATTGTAACACGTGGTGATTAAGTGTTTTCAGTCACAAGATGGCGCCAGACAGTCAACGATAGCGGAGTGACTCGTTAAACATATAAGTAGTACCGGTCAAGATAACTCGTAGTACCCGGATGAGCGGTGTGTTATTCAATTTGGCGGTTGTTATCTGGGAATAACATACCGCTGGATGGTGCGATTGACCAATCAGAATCAAGTATTCCACAGAGCCGTGTAATAACGTAAGTTAAAGCACCAGGAAAATGTTTCCTGAGAGGTCAGCATAAAAAAATCACTCTAACCCCATCATTTTCATTCCTTTATTTCATCCCTGTTTTATCTTAAGTCCACTGATCTGCATATCCTCACCTGGAGAGCTTTATTCATTCCAAACTGCATTCTCCTCTGTTTTGTTCATAACTTTTGCTGTAGAACAAACTCAGACTCGGAGGTATATGATGTCATGTTTTCTCATTCAACTGCAGTCACAAATAAATGCTGGACTCCTGGTGCCACACACAGAGCCGCAGCTCTTCCCAACTTGTGTGCTTGGGTCTCAGTGTGTGTGTGTGTGGCTGCTGAAGCTCAGTGTTTATTTAAACTCTCTGGTCTGTGAGTTATGAGTCTTAATGATGACTGCGGTGCGTGTCGCTGCTCTATTGTTGCGATGCTGCCTCTAAACAGGCCCGCTGTTGTTTATTTGAGATTTTGGTTTTAGATTACCACGTGTCATTGGACTGTTTACAGTTTGTCCGTGTTGATTGATCATTTCTATCCCCCGTTCTCCTGCCGAGAGGAAGATGTTGTTCTTATAGGATGCATGAAGGACTAAAGCCATTTACTCGATTGTAACTGTTAAAGGGCAGTTCACTCAAAAATCATCATTCTGTCCTCATTTATTTACTCTCCCTTGTGTGGAACATAAGAGAAGACATTCTGATATTCTTGGTTCATACAAAGGGAGTAATTTTTCTAAAGAAAGTCCAGCAGGTTTTGTGAGTAAATGATGACAGAATGTTCGTTTTAGGGTGAATGATGTAAAAAAAAAAGCCATAGTTTTGCCAATGACGTTATCACCCTGCGCTCTCTCTGCCAATTATGATCTAGGACGTTTACGTGTAATCTGCCTGCATGCATGCCGATTTGTTGTTCGATTGCGCTCCTGCCAGATTTCTAACGTTTCACCGAATGCTGAGTGAAAGGACAAGCTGAGGAATGTAAACGCTGCTTATTTTCCAATCCAGAAAAAGCTGAAAAATGAGCGTCTTGGCCAGATCTTGAGTCATCAGGCCTGGTTCTGCTGGAATGCCATTTATTATTGTTCTTGTATTGTCTGCTTCGACTATAAAAATGGGATTGCTGAGGCCTCAGATATGTCTCTGGACTGTTTTTCTGCAAGACGTCCTTCGGCATTAGAACAACTGCGGCTTGCTTACATTGGCATGCTGGGAATATGCTTCATTATCTGTTGACATATTAAAGTCACAGCTACATGATGTTTAGACACTCCAGAGAAAGCTGAAAGAAAAATGTCTGTTTTACGAGACTCTGTTTGTCATGTGCCTGTAGATTCATAAACACACGGTGCACGGCTTTGACCGTAAAGTCAATCATGCAAGCCTTGTTAAATTACGCCGCTCGCTTACAATGCTATGAAAAACGGCGTGCTTGAAAAACTGTTTCTTATGTTTCATATCCCAACAGATGATTTTCAGACAAATGAAACGGATTGCATTGCGTGTGTTTAAAATTAGCAGCGAGCCTCATTTATTACATTGATGAAACGGTGCTTGTTTAGCCAGTGATTGTACAAATATACTGAAGAGTATTATTATAAGTAAATTTGTGTTTAAGATGTAATTAAACAGCTCGCTCACCACTTATTGTTACAAGCGTTTGGAATGATTAGAGAGTATTTAACATGAAGACACCTGGTAATGTTGGGTTTCAGGCTGGTTTTGTGTAGAACCGATGCTTTTGTGTTGAAGATCTTCATCTGGCTTGCAGTCGGTAGCTATATATAAACCAATTGGTTATGTTTACAGACAACATTTATTTACTTTCAAATCTTTATGGTTTGTATTCATCAACTATGGGTTCGTTTTTAATACGATCTGTAATCTGCAATTGAAAGATAATGCTAAAGTTTTCAGATCCAGTCCTCACAGCGCATGTCTGACCAGTTTGTGGAGAACCATTGCAGGACCCAATAATTAAAGAAAGCTTTAGCCCTAGGAATAACCAAGATCATTGGAATATCAAACAGTGTATTGAGAAATTCATCTGACATTCATCAGAAATTTCATAATTTAATATCTTAAACCATCCAAGGCCTCAGGACATTCTGTGATTTATTGAATCAACAACCCTGGTCTTTGCCCAATCAGTTTTTGCACAAACTGCATTTGCTGTCATAATGGACTTAAACACATTAGCGTGATCGCGGCCTCTTCAGCACACTCTTATACTGGGCAAGGTGCTTCACGGAGGAAAATGTAATATAGTTCTAATGTTATTTGATGCATGCTTCATTGAGCATTTGGATCTTATTTGTCTCTCCTCGAGGGCTCGGGAAGTTAAACTGTGTTGGGGACACGCATTGAAAACAGACAGCGTATGCACGTACACATAATTCAACCCTCACTGCATTCTGCTCTTCATCTTGCACACACCGAGATATTAAAATCTGTTGATTGTTTACATTGGTGACATTTAAATTAAAGGCAGTCTTGTCTTCATTTTTATGGCAGATGAAAAGGGATTTGCCTCCGATTTCGGGCATTTGTCAGCGATTTCGCAAAACCTGTCGGTGAGTGAAAAATCGGGCTAAAATCATGCAGTGTGAACTCGGCATAAAGTAAACAGTCTCTCTGAGAGCAGCTCTGAAGAGAGGGGCGGGGTCAGCAGAGCTCATTAACATTTAAAGGGAAATGCTACAAGAACGGCTTGATCTGAAAAGAGCTGTTTTTGACAGGGTAAAAAAAGGCATCCATTGGGGAGCAAGTGATGGAATGCTACATTTCTCCAAATCTGATGAAGAAACAAACTCTACTAAATCTACATCTTGGATGGCCTGAGGGTGAGCACATTTTCAGCAGATTTACATTTTTGGGGAAACTATTATTTGAATTATTGCAAACTCTGTATAGTATTTCTTTTATGAAACCAATGTGTGTAATCAGTAATGCTGTTTTGCAATATTTAGCATTCAACCTTGCATTTCAGTCAGCTGAGAAAGTCCCATTTTATTACCACATGCTGTTCAGACACACACACACAGACTGATAGATTTACACGATTAAAGCAGATATTCAATCAGCGTATTCATGGTGGATTAGATGTGCCAGAAATGTTCTTATCCATGCTTCACACTTTTTATGTCCTACCATCTGGAGTTTTATATTCTTTCTGAATAAATCTAAATGTTATAGACATATCGACAGACTTGTCATTGACAAAGTTCAAAACCTGGTTACTTGTTAATCAGAAAGAACCTCATGCTAGTAAGGAACTTGGGCTGTTGTCTCCTTGCACTGACTGATGTGTGTGATTGCTGTTTACTGATGGAGTGTGTGAGAGGATAGCAGGGTGCGAACAAGAGCAGCGTCTGAACACCCTAATTTAGGTCTGAACCCCCCTAAAGCATGTCAAAACAAATGGTTTGAGGTCTTAAAACCACATATTAATTTTACATATAAGTATATAAACATTTCAGCAGGGATTTCAAATGTTTCTCTAAACACAACAATATATTTCACTTGGTACTAAATAAGCGCTCACGAACAGAAATCATGTAATTGTTCAAACTGCAAGGCAACTACAGCAAAAACAATCTGCATTAAGATGAAATAAGCATTAGTATTTGATGAAACATTAACATTAAACTAAAAAAGACTTTAATTATCCATTCATGAATTTACATTTGTGTTTTGTTTAAAGGTATCATGAAATGGAAAACCAAAAAGTTCCTTCTATTTACACATATGAAAGGTTAGGCTGCAATAAAAAGTCAAATAACCTCAGTTTAAAATATAAATTATTCTTTTCTAGCCTTCTGAAACACCAGAATTTGAAATCAGGACAATGGTGACGTCACCATTCCCCTCGACATGCCCTTAACATGCGTCATTGACGAATGTAATCAAGGTGGAACAACTCATCTCTGGCCGGCCATCAATCACAAGAGCCATAATGATGTCAAACTCAAAGTGCACCTCCAAAAACTCTCCATTGCCTTCCTAGAGATCTGAGCATTAATGATGTGCCTGAGAAGTTTTTATTTGTTCATTTCACAACTGACTCTTTTGTGAATTATTCTAAACATGCTGCTGTTTTTCACAAGATATGTTTTAATGAAGGTTACGGAAATGCTAAGCAGACAAGACACAGGTGTTTATTTTTAATCTTAGAGTGTTTGTAATAAACATCAAACCAGCGTTTTACACTATTAGACACCAAGCGTATCATTGTTTGAGTGTTGCTAATAAAATCAGCACAGACCCGGATCAGAAATATTTGTTTTGGGTTGAATATTTTTATTATGCAAGATGAAGATATTTAATAGTTTATGTTACGATTGCTATTATTAACCTACTGAACAATTTGTAGCTAGAGTTTTACTGTCGTCGTCTTTTAAGGAATTTGTTAACAGCAGACCATAGATTAGTGCTGTCAAACGATTAATCGCGATTAATCGCATCCAAAATAAAAGTTTTTGTTTACATAATATGTGTACTGTGCTTATTTATTACGTATATATAAATACACAAACATACAGTATATATTTTGAAAATATTTACATGTATATACATTTATATATTTATATTATATTTTATATTATATATAAATATATTTAATATATAAACATAACGTATTTTTCTTAAATATATACATGCATGTGTTTGTATTTATATATACATAACAAATATACACAGTACACACACATATATTATGTAAACAAAAACGTTTATTTTGGATTAATCGCGATTAATCGTTTGACAGCACTAATATAGACATTTGGTATATTGCTTTTCATTTGCATTGTTTGCGTTGCTTTAATTTCTTCTGCCTCACGCACAAACATTATGGCTCTATCACAGCGATTGCCATCTCGAGCATCAAGGAGGGTGTGGCTATGGTGTGATGAATCAGCCAATCATAGCAGTGGGCGTTTACTTCCGTTTCTGCAAGAGGAAACCCCTCCCCTTTAAATTGAATGTGTTTCACAGAGAGTGAAAATTATATTTTTTTGGTGCAAAAAACTTTTCGAACCACAGGAAACACATAAAAATGTGATGAGATGTTTAGTTAAACATGTGCTATAGGATGCCAAAAGACTATGTGTTTTGTGTGAATGAACTCCAGAACTTTCCGAATCATTGTGTCATTCGCACACTGACGGATGAAGCAGACTGATGACTGACGGAAGATCTCTGAGGGAACTCTATTCACAGGAATGTGTTTTGGGTTTGTCACGGCGTAATATGAAACATTCCCGCTTATTTTTGCCATTACATTTCATGTAGAGAGCGTGAAAGTCCACAGCAGGCTCTGTTGGTATTGGATGACATAGTACTCTTTTCAGTGTTCAGTCAAAACTGCACAAACCTGACATCATGGCTGGTTTGGAGTCCAAATATAGCACACGAACTGAAATTCTCTCTAAATTTAACCTGTGATGTCATTGTCATCATGTTTTACAGCTGGCCGCAGTCTGTCTTACTCAAGGAACGGTACAAAGGTTTCTGAATAAATCTGATTTGTGTCATGGGAATGTGCAGCAATACAAGTCAAAGGTGATGGGTGGCAAATGACTTTTCTTTTGCCATTTTTCTGTCCCAAGAGCTTTTTGTGGTTGTGTGTATATATCACTCACTAAACATATTCAGAAAATTCGAATAGGGAAGCGGTCACAACCCCAACTTCCTTTCAGACAGACGGAGCTGAAATCATTAACGCTGGCTTGTGATTTTTCTAAAGCTTGTAATATCAAACAGTCTGTCAGATATTCTTAGTTTCACAGAGCGCATGACCTAGACGTACATTTTAATTTCCTCTTTATTGCATTGAACACATTCTTCTGCTGACAGTCTAGCAAAACTATAAAGGCAAAAACGATCGGGACATTGCAAAAATGGTTCAGAGAAAACCTCTAGAAATGTATTTGCAGATGCAACTTGGTTCGATTGTTTTATTATCTATAAAATGCATACATTTGGGCAAGTTTCAAAAATAAGTTTTTTCAACTTGGTGCACTTCTGTAGGCTATTCCAGGGGTTTTCCAGTACAAATATCTAAATATTCTTCAATCAAGATGTATTTACTTTAGTAGCAAAATGACTGGAGATATTAAGTTTTGTTTTTGAAAATTTTATGAAAACTAAGTGGGTTTGTGCTTGATATGTCAATGGGGTGAGAGAAAAAAAAACTTGATTCAAAGAGAAACAAGATTATTTTTCTGACCCCATTGGTAGATATTTATTCTCGTTTTTAGCAAAAACTCACTTTATTTTGATAAGTTTTTCAGTGTTCACTTGAAGTGTTCTCTTAATGAAAATCTGCAATCTGAGGGTGCAAAAAAAAAATCGAAATATTGAGAAAATCGTTCTGTCATCATTCTGTGCAAGTGTGAAAATATTTCATATTTTCTCTGTATTTTGATACATACAATTATTTCTTTGAAATAATTTTAAAAGTCTTCTCTGCATTTCTCCCGTTTGCTTCATAGTCTAGTTGTCTAATAACCCCGTTGGCTCTTTGACTAATAGCTTTGTTCCTCTTTTGTACGCCGCTTTGAATAAAAGCATCTGCTAAATGCATAAATGTAAATTAGCCTTAGTGAGACAGAGTTGTAGGTCATTTTGTTCCAAAAATGTTCGAAATTTAATTTCCTTCACCATCCCAGAATGCTGTTACACACCGTACATCATTTGATATGTGGTGGAAATGACGCTGTAGTGGAAATATTCGTATTCAATGCCAGAATTCTCCTGTGATGCAAGTTTGTTCACTGTTGGACATTCGTAGCAGACAAAATAAACAAAAGTGACAGTATGAAAAAAGAAATGATTTCCAAGAGTCCACAGGGACGAAACGGCCCTTCAGTTAAAGAAACCAAAGGATTCTGAAGTAAATGTATCCTGTAATCACATAGAAAGGTAAACAAGCAGAAAAGCAGCTATACATCACAAACTGACTGATGTGTGAGAGCTAATATTTGTCCTGAAACACGTCTCCCATAGGAGTCCTAACTGAATATTTCACATGGGAAGCTTTCAATCTCAGTTCAGATGGAGAACCAGTGACTCACACCAACGCCGTCATCAGAAATCAACAGGAATATTTCCAAAATGACTGTTTGCTCCTACTAAAGGCAGCAGTGAAACGCGAGCGAATGCTGATAAAATCTCCTGCACAGATTCCCTGATGGCAGTAAGGAGTAACTGGGAGGAGAGAAGCGTCTGCGCTCCGCAGAACTGCAGGAGCTGCTGCCAGTGACACTGAGCCTCCAGTGAAGACACGCCGATCAGGTCAGGCCTGCACACATTTCTCATTCAGATCTAGCGTTGCGCTATCAGGCCTGCCTGCGCTTTGATTAATAGACATGGCTCCAAAGAGGTGCTTCTAATGTGTGTTTCTGTAAATGCTTTAGTGGACGAATCTGATCAAACCAGCTTGTTTAAAGGCTTTTATGCTTTAAATGCGGTTGGTTGACATACATGAGCTTTATCAGTGCTTCTGTGTTCTTACAGTTTCATGCACTGTGCTGATGAACTGATCTGAGCGTTTAGATTCAGTGACGCATGGTGTTTAGATCTCTCTTGGCTCAGCACTGGCTTTGGGGATTTTTGCAGTGTGATGTAAATGAATATATTAAAACTGAGATTATTACTCGAGGAATGTGTGGACGTCTTGGCCCGTCCAATGCCTTAAAGCCGTCAGCTCAGCAACAAGAAGATTGGTTGTTTATAGAAGTTGAAATGTTCAGAAGGAGCGTATCTTCAGGGCTGATCCCGGGAGCCAGGCGTAATTAAAACCAAATGCTGGAAGTTCACTTCAATACGGCTGCGGATCTCGCTTTTATGTAGTTTGGCAAATTGCTCTCCTTTGTCAGCTATAGTCGGTGTCACGTCCCTCCCTACGCGCTCGTGTGCGTTTCTGATGCTGGAGATCCTCCTCCGTCAGGTACAATGTGTTTTTGATTGAATCTCTTTCATGTGCCCCCAATTGCCTTCTAGAAACATGACATCATTGAGCGGCGTTTCTCAGCGTACCAACAAAAGAATTGTTCTCATGCTATTGTTCTTCATCATAGAATTTGATTACTAATATAGTTCTGAAGCATTCCAGTTCTGAAGATTAAACGTAGTCCATGCATTTCTATTTTGAGTCGTGTGTTTATTAATTGCAGTGGACACATGATAACCATTTACATGAAATTATGATACACTCTCAAAAGAATAGTTTACTCAAAAATAAACATTTTCCATCCAAGATGTAGTTTGTTTCTTCATCAGATTTGGAGAAATGTAGCATTGCATCACTAGCTCACCAGTGGAGCCTCTGCAGTGAATGGGTGCCGTCAGAATGAGAGTCCAAACAGCTGATAAAAAAACCACACTAATCCACAAGTAATACACACCACTCCAGTCCATCAGTTAACATCTTGTGAAGCCAAAAGCTGTGTGTTTGTAAGAAACAAATCCAGCATTAAGATGTTTTTAACTAAAATATGAGTTCCATCTCCTGTTGTTCTCTCACATCAAAATCCACCCACATATTTGTTTAGAGCTGTTTTGGCTCGTAAACGGTGATTGATCTATGCAGATTTCTCTCCTGATTCAGACCAAACTTTTTCACCGGAAAAAGCATTATTATGGATTATGGACTAATATTTTAGTTAAAAACGGCTTAGTTTCTTTTGGCTTGGACTCTCATTCTGACGGCACCCATTCACTGCAGAGCATCCACTGGTGAGCAAGTGACGGAATGCTACATTTCTCCAAATCTGATGAAGAAACATACTCATCTACATCTTGGATGGCCTGAGGGTGAGTAAACTTGAGTCCTTACATTGTTCTTATTTATAATTAACTTTTTCACCGGAAAAAGCATTATTATGGATTATGGACTCATATTTTAGTTAAAAACGGCTTAGTTTCTTTTGGCTTGGACTCTCATTCTGACGGCACCCATTCACTGCAGAGCATCCACTGGTGAGCAAG
>NW_015626872.1:439938-480633 GCF_001515625.1 Sinocyclocheilus rhinocerous
TGCAGATTTCTCTCCTGATTCAGACCAAACTTTTTCACCGGAAAAAGCATTATTATGGATTATGGACTCATATTTTAGTTAAAAACGGCTTAGTTTCTTTTGGCTTGGTCTCTCATTCTGACGGCACCCATTCACTGCAGAGCATCCACTGGTGAGCAAGTGACGGAATGCTACATTTCTCCAAATCTGATGAAGAAACATACTCATCTACATCTTGGATGGCCTGAGGGTGAGTAAACTTGAGTCCTTACATTGTTCTTATTTATAATTTTTTTTTAAACGTATGAAAGTGTCACTACATATAAATAGTACATTTCTTGGCACATGTGTTTTTTCCTTTGTTATTTTATCATGGACACTCTTATTTACATGTGATGGTATATGCTTATTATAGACACTCATTTTATGATCTGAAATCCTGTTCTGTCATTACAGATGCTTTTCATTTAATTGACAGACTTTGTTTTTCAGACTTTCATTTAGTTCGCATTTTTTGGCTTTACTTTTTGTGAAATTTTTGGTATTATGAGGTATTATGAGATATGGTGTCAATATTTCTCATATGCATTAGACTAAATAATCAAGAGGATTTCGTTACTGTACGGTTTTATTGCAAAGGTGAACCAGGTGAAACAGGATAAGCTGTCAATCTCAATAATTGCCAGGTTATGTGAGTGAAGCCAACGAGAAACACAGAACTAATAAAACTTAATCATAAATCATCAGTCCTAAGCTGGAGGATGGAAGTATGAAGGATGATTCCATATACAGAAGCCATCAGTCATTTCCTACTGTTTGTTTGAATAGATCAACAATAGCATGAGTGTCATGGCGATGTGCCAGATATACATTCTTATGACCTTCATGCATTTTTCCGATGTAAAACAAAAAAAGAAACTGCAGTTCGAATGTTACCCTGGTGTATTTCTGCTAACAGATTTTCAAACAGACACCGAAATGCGTATTGATCAGATCCAGTTAAATCAGCTCATTGACCATTCATAGTAACAGACTGAGCGTCTTAAAGAAGCCGCCTGGAGTGGAGTTTAAATATTTGTCTGATCCAAACACAGTTGATGAGTCATGAAACAACAATGTGAGTAGAATGAGCGCTAACGCTTTCCCTCCAAAGTGAGGACGAAAAACAAAATCCATTCTCCTGCATGCATAGCATCAGCATCAGAGTCCATGACATCCATCCAAGAGAAACGGCAGAAATAGCCCTTCTATTCCTGGCCTTCGCCAGCGCTTTGTTTATGTCACTTTTTCTAAAAATAACTTACATTTTAAAATGATAAGCTTGTTCCATTTGCTTGATTTGATTTCTTTTTTTCTCCGCAGCTGTGATTCATATGAAGTATGTGATGACATAAGCCCCGTTATTTGTATCGTTTCTGGCAATTCCTACTTGATGCTCCACACATCCATCCACTTTAATCCAAATTAGAGTCTGATTGCTTCTCAAAGCATGCATCATTATACATCTTTAGGGAATTGCTGTAATCAATGGCAGACAGACTCAGATTTTAACTTCTGTTCTCAAGGAGCTGTTCTGTAAGAAATGCATTGATTACTTACATTATAACCTCACTTTTGATTGTCCAACCTTTTCCAAGATTAAAGGGTTAGTTCACCCAAAAATGAAAATTCTGTCATTAATTACTCACCCTCGTGTTGTTCCAAACCCGTAGGACCTTCGTTCATCTTCGGAACACAATTTAAGATATTTTTGATGAAATCTGAGGGCTCTCTGACCCTCCCATAGACAGCAAGGTAACTACCACGTTCAAGGTCCAGAAAAGTACCAAGATGATCGACAAAGTAGTCCGTGTGACATCAGTGGTTCAACTCTAAAGTTACGAAGCTAGGAGAATGCTTTTTTGCACAAAGAAAACAAAAATAACACTTTATTCCACATTTTCGTCTCTACTGCATCACTTGTGGACGCGCGTTCACGACAGTACCATGACGCGAGCGTGTGCTACTTTGTCGATCATCTTGGTACTTTTCTGGACCTTGAACGTGGTAGTTACCTTGCTGTCTATGGGAGGGTCAGAGAGCCCTCAGATTTCATCAAAAATATCTTAAATTGTGTTCCGAAGATGAACGAAGGTCTTACGGGTTTGGAACAACACGAGGGGGAGTAATTAATTACAGCATTTTCATTTTTGGGTGAACTAACCCTTTAAAAATGCATCAAAATTAGTATTTAGGAACTGTTTCATAACCATGAGATACTGCTTGAGGTATTTCACAGAATGATTTACATGAAGTCACAAGGAACTGGATCATGATGTTTGCTGGAAAATAGACTACACTAAAGAATATTTATCAGATTATAATTTAGAGAGATTATCAGGATTCATATTTGTCTATACCCTTGAAACACAAATGTCTAAGGCTCTAAATGATCAGTCTTTGCTGTTAAACCTGTTTCACGCAATCTACTACATCCGTCTGTCGTCTGATAGTCGTCTGATATAGATGGACTTGATGTGAATTAGATACATGTGGAAGTTCAGATTGAAGAACTAGCTAAAGAAACACTCCAGTTTCCTAACACATAATATATAATCAGTAAAAAATGAAATATTTTATCAGGTGAATTGAGATGACAGAGTGCTCCAGACATCTAAAAGTGTAATGGATAGAGAATATTCTCAACAGTTATGCGTATATGCTTGTTTATCACTCATATCTCAAACCAGCTCTAAATACAACAGTTTTTCATTGAGTAGTTTGTAGTTCTTCAGCCTGAGCTTTCTAATGCACACACTGGGTTTATTATGAATGGGACAAATGGGCTTCATTGCCGTCTGCTGTTTTTAACTTGATTCATGGTCCATAAATGTACAATGATGTCAGGTTCATTTCAACATAATTTCTCCAAAAACTCACTTTTTCTTGATAAATGTACCATTTCAAAGCATTTGGCTTCAATCATCAAGAGATGGAGGATCACAAGTGTATGACTTCCATTTATAAGCAAGGTTTCATAATATTTCTGGCAATGAGGGTTAAGATAGATTCTGATCATTTCATTTTGATCATGGTATGCTACTTATCAAACCGATCTTCAGCAGGTATTGAACTATTTGCTAATCAAAAACACATTTTTTGTTGCAGTATTTATTACTCTAGACTAATTAATACATGTACTATTGTTCATTGGTAATTCATGCTTGCTCATAATGCATTAACTGTTGATCATTTGCAGTCGTTATGGTCATGGCCGACTCTGAGATGAAGCGTATGTTGTTTTGTGATGTATTTTGGTATTGCTGTGTGATGTAATCATGTTGATGGCCATTGTGTGTGGCTGAAGTTGGAGGCTCAGACAAGTTGAAATCCTTTCTACTTTTTTCTCCAAATTCCGTTTTATTTTTTTCCAAATTCGTTTTTTTTCCATTTTAATTTTTCTGGATTCTATTTTTTATTAATTTTTTTTTCATTTAAATTTAGCTAGACTCTGTTTTAATGGTTAAATAAAATAAATAAATAATAATAATCAAAATGCTGGTCTAATTAATTGAAATAATGAAACAAAAAGTTTTTAAAAGTTTAACAAAAATTACATTTTTAAGGCCCTGTGAAATACGTTTTATTTTTTCCTCAAATTTATTTATTTATTTTTTACCAAATTCTGTGTTTTCCATTCATTTTTTGCATTCCATTTTAATAGTTTCATTAAATTTTAATAATCAAAAGCATCTCTAATTAATTTATTTTATAAAAAAACAATTTATTATTATTTTATTTAGTTCTCTTTTTTTCAGAAATACTGTGTTGTGCATTTACATTTTTTCTGGTAAATAAATTCTGGTAAATAATTTTATCCTGGTAAATATTCCTTTAAAATAATGTTTTAATAATAATTTTGTTAGTAGTAGTACATTACATTAAGTAAGATTTTTCTTTCACAGTTTCTTCAAGTTAAACCAAACTTGTATTTTGATGAGTAGCTGTGAAGTCCTTTATGTTTCTGTTCGTATATGATATCATGGTAGTTTTTCTCAAATGAAATGGTAAAATGCTCCTAAAATGACTCTCAGAGCAGTTCTAGTGATTATGTTTATATGTTTATATACTCATATTTTGAGGAGGCAGAGGCTAAAAATACTGCAAGGATCATGACGGTGCTTCTGCGCCCTTCACTCAGTCAGAAACACGCATAACATGCAGGATTCATATTTAAATAGTATTTTTCCGGCAAATTCTGTGACATTCTTTATGACTGGATACCGTGATTACGTCTGTGTTTTCGCCATCACAGAAATCTAGGGCCCTACCAACACAACAAGGTCGTTCAAACCGAGTGTGGAGCCTGTGACCCGGCGGCCCGTGGGACGTGTTTTTCTCAGAATTGGTGAGCGCTGGGTCGTGGCGTGTGACGCTCCAGAGTGTTTGTGTGTTTGTTTGTGTGTTGTGTGAGTCTCCAGTGGCCTTTAGATCCTCTGGGGTTTGTCTTTCTGAGTTTCTGCCCAAAAATTCCTGCGAGTTGAAGCAACAATGTTGTTTTGTCTCCAGTTCCCTTGATTCTGTGAGCGAGGACTGGAGTAGATGAATATTGTTGAAAATTAAAACCGGTAGAGTGAAGAGGAAATTCTATGCTGGAGTTATTTTAGGACGTGGATTTCGCTTTGTGTATCTCACATGCTCTAATGGGTTACTTTGATAAAACGAATTTGAATTGAGAAGCGAAGGCAAAAATGTTTATCAGGAGAGGAACCAGGTCTGACTTCATATTTCTGAGCAAAACCTGATATAAGACTTAATTGACAGAACAAAACAAATCTTTGGCTAAATAAGTAGATAAATCATGAACAATTTCATGGACTAGAAATACTACAAAATCTTAAAAAAGGCTACAATATGTGATTATAATATTTTTTTTCAATTCTTTAAAAAATATTTTCTTTTAGGCTAGCTATTGTTACATTTTCTTTTTCAAATAATATTTAATGAGAAAACAAAAAACTGCATTATACATTTATTATATGCATTAGACATTATATTGGTGTAGTTGACATTCAAAAAATATTAAATTGATCATATTTTTTTGAGTGTGAACTATACCAATATACTGCATGTTTTTATTGTCATTCAAAAAAACATTAATTTACTGTAAAAATAATTACATTTAAATAAAACAGCATTCAAATAAACAAATAACAAGAACAAGAATTGAAAAAAATGCAATTACATATTGTAGCCTTTTTTAAGATTTTGTAGTATTCCTAGTTCATGAAAAAAATGGGGGGAAATAATTATTTATTGTAGCCTATTTTTTTTTTTTTTAGGTTTTGTAGTAGTATTTATTATTATTATTATTATTGTTGTTGTTGTTGTTGTTGTTGTTGTTGTTGTTGTTGTTGTTGTTGTTGTTGTTGTTAATTTTACAGTTCCCCTTCAGGAACTCTAGCTGCATCGAGATGCTTTGGGAACGCCTTCAGCGTTAACTCGCGCTGTGGCCAAATTAAATCTCGAGTGGCCTGCCGAGAAGCAGGCAGAACTGACTAAGAGCAAGCTTGATGAGTGCTTTTTACGGTCTAAGCTGCTCCCTCTACGCCGGGGCTTGCCGTTCTTCCCCGATCTCCACACCGAGATGTCGAGATTGTAGGCTAGACCATACTCGGCCCGCTTCTTTAGTCCATCGTTAGTCGACTATTCCAATGTTGTGGGACTAAATGAGTGCTTTTATAGGGCGATGCCCCAGGTCGAACAGATGCTTGCAGGCTATCTGTCTCCTGGCATGGCATCGTCCCTGAATGCCCCGGCATTGCCCACCAAGCCACTTTGTACCACTTCAGCGCTCGTGGGCAAAGGGGACACGGTGACAGGTCAGGCTGGTGCATGCCTTCATACGATGGCTATTCTTCAGGCATACCAAGCAGACCTGCTAAAATAGTTAGATGAGGGCGAGGAAGTAAAGGCCGAGGATATTAGTGAACTCCGGCGAACCGCTGGTTTGTCTCAACGTGCCACAAAAGATAAATCATCATGAACAATTTCATGGACTAGAAATACTACAAAATCTTTAAAAAGGCTACAATATGTGATTGTCATTTTTTTTTTTTTAAATTCTTTAAAAAATATTTTCTTCCCTGATCTCCACACCGAGGTGTCGAGATCGTAGGCTTGACCATACTCAGCCTGCCTCTTTAGTCCATCGTTAGTCGACTATTCCAACGTTGTGGGACTAAATGAGCAGGGTTATAGGGCGATGTCCCAGGTCGAACAGATGCTTGCGGGCTATCTGTCTCCTGGCGTGGCATCGTCCCTGAAAGCCCCGGCATTGCCCACCAAGCCGCTTTGTAACACTTCAGCGCTGGTGGGCAAAAGGGACACGGCGGCAGGTCAGGCTGGTGCATGCCTTCATACGATGGCTATTCTTCAGGCATACCAAGCAGACCTGCTAAAAGAGTTAGATGAGGGCGAGGAAGTAAAGGCCGATGATATTAGTGAACTCCGCACCACGAAAGAGAAAGAGAAAGAGACCGCCAAAGCTATCGGGCGGTCTATGGTAGCCTTAGTGGCCGCGGAGAGGCATCTGTGGCTGACCCTGTCCGACATTAAAGAAAAGGACAGGGTCTTCCTTCTCGATGCCCTGCTTGGGCCTTCTGGCCTGTTCGGTGACGCCGTCAATTCTGTCGTCGACAGGTTCCAGGAGGCCCGTAAACAAGCGGCGGCGTTTCAGCGGTTCCTCCCTCGCCGCTCTCTAGTTCATGGGGCTGCTGGACGGGAGCAGTCCCAGCCGTGTGCCGTTCGTACCGCTCCTTGTTCCTCTGTCCTTTTGCTGTAGTTGTGCTGAGTACATACACACTACGCAGGGACTCAAAAGTCTGGTGGCGTGGGCATTCTCGTTCCCAAAGCGTCTCGACGCAGCTCGAGTTCCTGAAGGGGAACGCCTCAAGGTTACGTATGTAACCCTAGTTCCCCGAAGGAACGAGATGCTGCATCTCCTGCCCTACTTCCGGCATCCCTGCGAGCGCTTCCCTCATTCTACCAGAAGCTGCTGTTGTTTCCACCGCACGTGCATTTATAGCTTCCTGGTCACTATGCCACCCCGTCCGTGACGTCGCGCCTGTCCATTGGACTGATTACACACGTGATTCAGAGCGTGGTCACGCTGAAGGCGTTCCCAAAGCGTCTCGATGCAGCGTCTCGTTCCTTCGGGGAACTAGGGTTACATACGTAACCTTGAGGTGTTTTTTTCTGATAAAAGGGTAGTTCATGATATGTTAAATATTAGTGAATATATTAGCTAAATATTAGTGGTACTTGATGGATCTGTTTTTGACTGACACTAATATTATTGCTGTGTATATTTTTACATGCATCGATGTAAATATGGGGGTACATGAAACCTTTTGTACTGCAACTTTTCTAGATGCACCAACATATCAAATAGGCCTACAGTGTGCAAGTCATTTTTCTGGAGATGTGACTTGAGCGCTTCCTTCTGCCGCTCTGACATTCGGTTTTATCTGTGTGTGAATGCAGACACTCAGAGAATCAGGCAGCAGCAGATACTGTACACAGCATGATGGGAGTTTGTCGTCAGAAGGATTCAAACCGTGAGTTTCATGCTACGCTTTATTCATTTAGAGCCTTGCTATTATCATTGGTAAATCAAGCCTGCATATTTCTGAAATCTCATTTTGAATGGTCCTGTTTGCCCGTGGGCTTTGGGCTGGAGATGTTGTTCTGTTTCCAACCGCACTAGCAAACCATGATCAACATCAACTACAGGGAAACATCTGGTTCCTCAAACGGCAGAGTATCAACATGAATCGGTGTCGTGTGAGGTTCTGTCAGTGTGTTTTACAGTCATACGCTCCGTATCGAAACTCATTATGTACAGCGCATTCCTCTGCTGTGCTCTAACATAATTTTTTTTTGTGTATTTGTAAAGCCGTCATTTGCCAGAAACTCACTGAGGTTTGCTCATATGGATTTGTGCATAATGAGATCTTTAATGTATATGTTGGTTTCTCCACAGATGCACACATCTGAAGCTCTCAGAGGATGATGAGAATGAGGAAGCTCAGGTGATTCGACCGCAGCTCCTCCAGGACACGTGTTGAGCACCATTTAAGAGCACTACATAGACAACATGATGATCTGATCGTCATCTACTTCTGAGACTGATCTGAGATCTGGACCATGATGATCACAAACGCTGCTGTTGATCATTAGTTTCTCAGGTATGACTTTATCACAGTACATTTCATAGTGCGACTTTACTGTAATCCTGATTATAAATCAATATAATTTACACTGCCGGTCAAAAGTTTGGAATGATTAAGATTTTATGTAATGCTTTTTAAAGAATTCTAATATGCTGATTTAGTGCTCAGTATATTATTGGTGCTCAATTTTGAACAAGTTATTATTAATGTTGAAAACATTGAAAACAATGTCAAATTTTTCACATTTTATGTTTCAGGATTCTTTGATTAACAGAAAGATCAAAAGAAAGACTATTTATTTGAAATATACATTTTTTGTCACATTATAAATTTCTTTACTGTCACTTTTGATCATTTTGATGCATCCTTGATTAATAAATGTATTAATTTCTTCTTTTTTTATACTTAGTAATTTTGAATGTTAGCTGGTCAGAAATGTTTCTTGAGTTGTAAATCAGCATGAATGATTTCTGAGGGATCACGAGACACTGAAAACTGGAGTAATGATGCTGAAAATTCAGCTTTGATCACAGGGATAAAATACTTTGTACTATATATTCAGATGGAATACAGCTATGTTAAATTGTAATACTATTTCGTTATTTCTATTCTGTATTTTTTATCAAATAAATGTAGCCTTGGTGAGCAGAAGAGAAAAAAAAAACATTAAAAAAATCATAACTATTCTAAACTTTTGACCGGTAGAGTATCTTTCCAATAATTAAAAAGCACTGTAAGGTTGAAGTATTTTGCGAATAATCGGGTGTCAAAGGAAACGTGTACATGCCATGAGGCATGTTTATTCTGCTACTGCACGTAATGTTGTAGTTTCAGAAGATCTGACCCAAAGGTCTGGTTCAGAGCCGGTTTATGCTGGAGATTAAGAAGGATTGTGCTCATCTAAAATCATTTCACCTTGAAGAAAAATACCTGAGAGTATTTAACAATTCAGCGAGTAAAGCACGTCTCATTTTATCTACACGCTCCTCGTCACGCGAGTCGAAGGCACAGCAAAAAATGATTTTCTTACTTGCTATTTTGGTCTTGTTGTCATCTAAACATTCTTAAATCAAGATACTTTCACTTGAGAAGCAAAATGGCTTAAGATATTAAGTCTTGTTTTCAAACTTTTGTTAGTTTTTGCTTAAAACAACAATGGGGTCATTAAAGTAATCTTAATTCAAGGGGAAAACAAGATTATTTTTCTGACCCTATTGGCAGATTTGTTCCTGTTGTTTACTACTTTTGTCAACCGAGTGAAAGTGGAGCAGGTCCGAGCTGCTCTGATTGGATGGAGGCTGAGCCTAATTTGCATATTCATGATTCCTCGAATACTAACTGAGGTAAGGATGAGTTAAGACACGAAGAAATCATTTTCATTTTACGGAATCAAATTAGTGATCAGCCTGTCCGACACCAAGCAGGGCACCTGGCACATTCTGTGAACAAGAAACATTTCTTTTTTATTATTATTATTATTTTGAAATATTGTGGAAAGATTTGCAGAGTAAAAATGGGTTTATTCTCTTCCCTCCGTCCAGATTTCCTTACCTCACCTCTTCTTTAAAGCATTGCCAGTAACTCTCTTATAAAATGAGATGCAAATTCACATGAAGAGCATTAGCTGTGCGTGTGTTTGTGTGGAAAGCGCATGGGTTGCTGATGTTACAGGATCTGTGTGTTGAAGTCGTTTGCTTAGGTGAGCGGTGAGTAGATGAAACATCTGCTTACAGTCAAACGCTGCCCTCAAACACGCTGTAAATATTTTGATTAGAGAATGCACTATAAACAACATCAGTCTGTTTGCATATGATAGCCGGCGTACTTCACGATAAAGAATGCTAGAGATGAGCCGCGCGAGAGCAGATGGAGCTCCTCACAGCTCGATAAAGTCCTTTTCCTGTAAGTGGCTCTTCTGATATGGGAATATGACGGTGATTCTGTGTTTTTCGGTGGGTTCAGAGGACGATGGGATAGCCCGTCTGTATCTGAGCTGTATCCATCATCTGCTTTGAACCCTTCAGGCTCAGAAAGGCTGCAGATGTTCTCAATCGCTTCACTTTACCGCATTAGTTTACTAATTGCATTTGCATAAACAAGTCATGTTTTCCTGTTTATCATGCATATTTACATAAGTGGCTTTCGTAGTTTGTGTTCGGTGGTCATGAAGTGTGAACATGTGCAGTTGATTTAGCTGAAATCTAATACCGGGAATTATTGGGTAAATGCCTTCATACTCGTTGATGTGATTGTTTGAATGTCTTGCTTCATGGATTACGTTTTGTGGCATCTTTAGTATAATTTATTAAAAATGGCCAAGTTTTGCAAAACAAAATACTGAATCATTGGCTTTCGCCGTCTGTCATTAGTCAGTCAAATAAATAGTCCACTTCATTGTTTGGGCCAGTGATGCTGTGTTCATGATGTTCAATCAAACAGAGCAATGTCTGATATAGTGCCACAGAATTAACAGTGTTTACACTTTTCCAGGAAATGAACCCATGAATGGCTTAATAATCGGCATATAGCTAAATATTTTAATGTCCAAAAAAATTACACACTTTAATGAATAATTACTAATAAATTATTTAATGAAATTTTATGATTAATTAAAAAATTTTGTTATTTTAATAATATTATTTGCTTTAAATAGTTTTAATTATTAATGTATTATTTTAAATATTTTAAATGTATTAATACTTTTTAAAATTAATTTAAAAATTTTGTAATTTGTTTTGCAACAACGACAAACTTTAATACATTTCTAATTAAATTATTTAAGTAAATGTCATTATTGATTAAAATATCTATTAATTATTTGAATTATTTAGTTTGTATTGATATTGATATATTAATATTCTTTAATGTTTAACTAACACACCTTACTAATTACATTTAATTATCAGTTAAACTGTCATTTTAATTTCTATTAATTCAATATTTGAAATTTTATGATTAATTAAAAAATTTTGTTATTTTAATAATATTATTTGCTTTAAATAGTTTTAATTATTAATGTATTATTTTAAATATTTTAAATGTATTAATACTTTTTAAAATTAATTTAAAAATTTTGTAATTTGTTTTGCAACAACGACAAACTTTAATACATTTCTAATTAAATTATTTAAGTAAATGTCATTATTGATTAAAATATCTATTAATTATTTGAATTATTTAGTTTGTATTGATATTGATATATTAATATTCTTTAATGTTTAACTAACACACCTTACTAATTACATTTAATTATCAGTTAAACTGTCATTTTAATTTCTATTAATTCAATATTTTATATATTATTATTATTTTATTTAAATGTTTGTATTCGTTTAATTTCAATAATAATGTACAGCTGTCTATTTTTTTATATAAAATAAAAAACTGAAACACTGAATGAGCTATGACAGGCTTTGAAGAATAAAGAAATCTTAAGGAAATAAGAGCAAATTGAAACCAATAGCAGCAAATTCTGAACATGTGCTCAGATATTTTAGATCAGATGGTTTTCTCATAGATCTACTAAATACATCACATAATGTCAGACCTTTATATGGAGATAAATCTCCTGCAGAACTGTGTCCATATTTGTCTGTTTATGTGTATCAGTGTGATCTGTGTGTGAAAACAATCGTTTTACATTTGAAGAGCTGGATGTATGATCTGATATTTCTAAGGTCAGATGTAGTCGAGAGGACTTAAATAGTTTGAAGGCTTGTTTAATTGCGGTGAGATTCTGTCCATCGCTGACCGCTGGATTAATATCTGTTGTGGCAACAGGTGACAGCTCATGCTTGAGCGGCTCAGATGAGATTTCCTGCTGTTCCTTTGTGCCACAGTCGTGGCTGAGCACTTTACCAGCGACACGGCAGATAATTGAACAACTGTTCTGTTACAGCGCTTTCTGAGTATGTCAGACGTCAGTGCTGCTTCAGAGAGAACAACTCCAGGTGATCATCAAGGACACAAGCATTAGACATTCAGTTTTTATATTTTTTACGGATCATTTGCTGTAGCTCTTTGCAAATGTTAAACTGTTTTTGATCAAACAATGAAAGTCAGTGGGGTCCAAAACATCCCAAGACTTGAATGAATAAAAAACATTGAAATGTCTTCATTTATGTTCCGCAGGAGACAGAAGTCACACAGGTTTGGAACAGCATTAGCATCAGTACATGATGACACGATGGTCATTTTTGGGTAATGCAAAACTTAAAATATGGCAAAATGAATGGTTTTGGAGTACAGAAATCATTGACTGAACCGATGATGTTTAAATGTTTCTCCAGTGGCAATGTTTGTGTCTAATTCATGCACACAACATAGATAAATTACAACATGTAAACTGGGTTGATAATATAGATTTTTTTTTTTTTTCATTTTTAATCAATCTTCACTTTCATGAAGTGATATTGATCTTTTAGTCCTGTTTTCAGTTGATGCATATATGACATACAGTATATATATATATATATGTGTGTGTGTGTCATTTAACGTGCCTGCTATCCAACAAACACGATAAGCTTTGTTACTTTTGATATGAAACAAAGTCTCAGCTTTCAAATTCTGTCCGTTTTTTTTTTTTTACTAAATTCAGACAATAAATGTGTTTTAGTCTCTCTTTAATGTGTGGTGACAGATGGCTGTAGTGAAGCTATCATCTCTTCTACTTTACTACTGGTTACAGCAGCAAATAAACATGAATGGACATCAGAAGAAACAGAACAACTGACTGAAATGAATCATGAATCATGTAATCGATCAATCAGTGTTTCAACCGCAGAAAGACGTCAATAAAACAGCTTGAGATCAATGTCACGTAATGTCACATTTACCCCAGGAAAGACCATAAACTTGATATTCAGCTAGAAAAAAATAACTCTAGAGAGGAGCATTATGATCATTATATGGACTATATTCATTATATATTTTTACTGAACCTGTTCTTAAATACTTTATATAAATCCAAAATGAAAACTATTACAGTTTTTTACTACAGTTTATTACTATTATATATTTCAACAATGAATCGGAGTAGAAATATACTTATATAATTAAAAAGTAGATATAAAAACCATGTGTAATTTAAATGTTTGTATACAACTTGATTGTTAAATAAACTTTATTTTCAGTAAAAAAAAACTTTGGCTTAATGAGAACTTTAATTTAGATTTTTGGTAAAAAAAATTATTTCGGCGCACCCTTTAAGCAGATCTCCTTCACACACTGAAAAAATGATAACCTAAAATTAAATGTTGAAGTCAATCAAATATTATTTAACATCACTGAACTAACCTATATACATTGATTTATACCAGCAAAACTCATTATTATGGGTTAAACCCAGTCAGAACAGGTACGATTTTTTCCAGTGCATGACAGGCATGTTTCAGCTTTCAGTCTAGTAGTACTGAGACTGTTTTAATAAAGATTTTATGAACATCATTTGGAGTTAGATCTCATTGTAGAGTTTAAAGACCAGGACAACTGGTCTACAGTTGTCAACTAGATGAGCCCCAGAGACAGATCCCCAGTGAAGACCTTGTCTCCTAGACGGCCACCGGGACAAGACCACAGGAACCAGATGAGTCCTCTGCACAATCTGACTTTGCTGCAGCCTGGAATTGAACTGCTGGTTTTGTCTGGCCAGAGGAGAACTGGGCCCCCGACTGAGCCTGGTTTCTCCCAAGGTTTTTTCTCCATTCTGTCACTGATGGAGTTTTGGTTCCTTGCCATTGTCACCTCTGGCTTGCTTAGTTGGGCACACCTAATATCCAGCGATATCGTCGACTTGATTGCACAGATACTATTTAAACTGAACTGAGCTGGATGATGACATGACTGAATTCAATGATGAACTGCCTTTAACTGAAAATTGAGTGTTTACTATTGTCATTTTGCGTTACTGACACACTATTTTCCTAATTAATACTGTAAAGTTGCTTTGACACAATCTGTATTGTCAAAAGCGCTATATAAATAAAGGTGACTTGACTTGACTTGACTTAAAGAAAGTAAACATGATAAGCATGCAGCCAAATGGGGAAAAATGAACATCACTTAAAATATGTTTTTTTTTTTTTACTAAATTCAGACAATAAATGTGTTTTAGTCTCTCTTTAATGTGTGGTGACAGATGGCTGTAGTGAATCTCTTCTACTTTACTACTGGTTACAGCAGCAAATAAACTTAAAATATCACATCACTTAAAATATGCATTTTGTGCAAATCGATCGATTTCATTGTGTTTCTTGGCTGATCCTGGAAAACGGCCGCTGTCATCAGAGCGCTTTGGAGAAGAAAATAATTCAGTACAGCACTCTGTGGTCATTTCCCACTAAACGCTTTGGTAGCTCTTATCACATGGGAACCAGCACTTATCTGATGATATCACAGCAAACTTTCCAAACGATCTCAAACGTCAGTAGGTCTTAAAGTCACTGCATTTTTGGGATGCTTTCCACAGACTTTCAAAATATCACTATATTACAGGTCAAATCTGACTCTCTTTCATAAAGCTATTAAGCCAGAGCTTGATAAAACAAAATCTATGATGACAGCTTGTTATCTTTGCCATTTAATGCAATAAAACGCTTGTTGATTCGATCGGACAGGCCGAGCGCTGAATACATAAACATGAAAGCTAATCGTGTTGAATTCTGATTACGCTGATTATCTCAGACAATGATGGCCTGAGCGCTGGCAGAGCCCCGCTTCATTTCCTACCGGTTATTCAGAGTCTCAAGTCAAAACAAGCAGTCGTATTGCATAATGGAGCCTGGCATGTGAATCCTATGGAGTCTCTGTGAACGGGCCGCTCCTCCTCGAGCTGCTGTTGCTGTTGGCATGTGTCTGTACTGACAGGGCTGATGTGAACCTGATGACAGAAATCATGTGAACGCTCTTATCGTGATGCTTATCGTAAATATTAGAGCAATCACAGCAGCTATTAGGCTACTTGGCTACAAAACTGTGTTGTTTACATGCCTATGGCTAGAACGAGAGCTGATTAATGGTAATAGCATCACATCAACCAAAAAAAAAAAAAACAGCCAGTCAGGAGGGAAAAGCCTCATTTTTATTTTACTTTATTTAAAAGAAACAGTTCACCCACAAATGAAAATCTGCTGAAAAGATGCTCACCCTCAGGCCGTCCAAGATGTAGAGGAGTTTGTTTCTTCATCAGATTTGGAGAAATGAAGCACTGCATCACTTGCTCACCAATGGATGCTCTGCAGTGAATGGGTGCCGTCAGAATGAGAGTCCAAACAGCTGATAAAAACATCACAATAATCCACAAGTAATCCACACCACTCCAGTCCATCAGTTAACATCTTGTGTGTTTGTAAGAAACAAATCCATCATTAAGACAATTTTAACCAAAATACGAATCCATAAACCATGCATCCTCCAGTAAAAAAGTGGTCTGGTCTGAATCAGGAGAGAAATATGTAAGCACCGTTTACAAGCCAAAACAGCTCTAAACAAATGTGTGGGTGGATTTCGACGTGAGAAACAACAGGAGATAAACGTTTTTACCAGAGGAAAGCGTTATTATGGATTACGGACTCGTATTTAAGTTAAAAACGTCTTAATGAGAGATTTTCTTTAACTGATGGACTGGAGTGGTGTGGATTTTTTGTGGATTATTGTGAGGTTTTTATCAGCTTTTTGGACTCACATTCTGGCGGCACCCATTCACTGCAGAGATCCATTGGTGATTTTATTTTTATTTTTGTATTGTGTGGTTTCCATCAGCAGGTCTTCAGAGTGGTTTTGTGACCCAAGTGACCCAACACCAGTTAGAAATCTTCTGCTTTCTCCATCTCTGTTTTTGTTTGCATATCTCACATTCCTCTCTTTCTTAATTGTTAACATGCGACTGGATAAAAATCCAGCGTATCCTCCTCTCTCAGCTTGTACAGTGGCCTGAAGGATTAAAGCTCTCGCGTCACTGACCGTCAGAGAGATTTCACACATGGCTTCAGCACTAGGTGAAGCAAACATAACGCACTGCCTTTTCCATGAGACTCAGGTTGTGTATTTCTATAGGACGTCTGTGTATGTCACAAATAAAATGTAGAAGCACGAGGTGAAAGAAGTTTTGCTTATAAAAAGCTGCCTGTTTCCACTGATCATAAAGAGCTTGACAGTCATCTAAACACATATACACAGTGTACAATATTTAGCTTTGTTGTCCAGAGAAGAAAACCATTCGTCGGGAGTGGTTTATAGTAAGAGAACACAGGATAAACAGGTGGAACATTCCAGCGCGTTGATCTGGAGACGCCGAGTGTTCATCAGGTAGACGAGATTCAGCCGGAGATGATTTGTGCTCCAGAGGCTTCTGGATGCAGATGGAGTGTTTGCTTGAAGATTCATAGATGTTCAACAGTGATGGAGAATCCTAGCTGTGTGATGAAAGGTCAGGGAAACGGATCCGCTGTAACATGTCACGTATGAAACAAAGCCGCTCGCTTTGACAGACGCTATCGTGGAACGGCATCAGAAACGAGCTGCAGATGTTGATGAGAAAGGGCTTGAGGAGAGTAATATTGTTCAGGTGGATGCAAACACCACAGCCGGGTCTGAGATCCTTGAGAAAGCGGCTGAAAGCACACATAAATCCACACCACCAAACGTGCATTACTCCTGCAGTAGATGGGAAATAGAGATGAAATCAGCTAGAAGAAACTACCTGTAAGTAGGATGGTCGGTGTGCACTAGTAGAATACTGTTAGACAGACACATGATGTGCTTCACACATGGACATGACAGACACTTTTCCAAAAGCTCAAGCTTCAGTAAGATCAACTGGCTTTTACACGATCTCTGAGACTCCGGTTTACTGTCTGCTAGTAAATACCAGACATGTTTATTATAGATTATAATTTTTAATTTTAGTTTTTTTGCCTATTAATTTGTATGATCATTTTACTTTTTTATTTGATCATTTTCTCTATTATTATTTTTTCTATTTTTTTATAATTTGTTTATTTATTTTATTTTTCATTTTATTATTTTTTTCTATGTTCTAGTTTTTTTTTTGTATTTTGTTTATTTATTACTTATTTAGTTTTATTAGTTAGTAATTCTGCCATACATACAGTGTGTGTGTGTGTATGTGTGTGTGTATATAGTATTACATTTCTCAACACAGTGTGATTTACTAACTAGTAGCATTTAAAGCTTAGAAGTTTTGTGTAATGTATCTAAAAAAAAACAAAAAAAACTGAAATGTATTAATTTTATTTTAATTATAGTATTTAATGTAGTATTTCGAGTCATGGAAATGTTTTTAATATAGATAATTTATTTTATAGTCTTTTTTAGTTAGGTTTCTGTTTTATTTTAGTTATATTAATATATTGAATATTTTTATTATCTTATTTTATTTTTTATAATTTTGTAAAATTTTAACTTATTTTACTAATTTGATATTTTTACTTTATTCTAATGTGATTAACTTTTTTATTTAATACTTTCTGTTATTATCATTTTTTGTTCATGTCTATTCAAAGCTTTACTTGTCTACCACAATAGTATAATGGCTTTGAATTATCTTTACTTGGAGAAAACATTAATATGCGATTAATTAAGATGATCTGATTAGGCCTATACTGCCATCATCCACCACATCAAATAAAACATTATTAAAGTATTACATCTTAGGTTGCCAGAAAAGAATACGATGAGAGGATAACTAATCTTCAGACATTATATTCCTTAATCATTCTCAGCAATAAGCTTTGTTTATGGTTAGCTAGACATGTAATTATTTTTCAAAGTTCATCCAGATGTGTCTATAGGACCTCTCTGAACGCAGTCGTTCAGGGTTTATTTTCAGACTCCGGCCGCAGCATTGTTAGTGTATTTGTTTTATCATATCTTTTGTGGTTATGCACAACCACTTTTTATTCTGATCTTCCATAAAAGCATAAATAAGCGACTCGGCGTGGCACGCTTTAAAAGCTCGCTCGCCCATTAGGAAGGAAGATCTGGCATCAAATCTGTCCATTTCCACGTGTTATCTGCTCTCTCTTGTATCTGGGCAGACCTGCCCACCCAAGATGCCTCGCGACGCTCGTCTCGCCAGCATATCTCCGTCAGCTCAGAGTAAATACACTCCCTTTCTCGGGAAGCATGGAAACTTATTCTTACGGCAGTTGTCCGAACCATTCACTCCACTAATACACAACCACAACAATGAGGTACTGAGCCATTACGAGGAGAAAGATGATGCTGGAAAAGGACAAACATGGCCAACTGTTACATCTCATTTCGTATCATTGAATGACGTCTCTGAAACACCACAGATGCCACGTTTGCTTATTTCAATGTTTTTGTATGCTGTGCATGATTCTGGTGTGTTTATCGGTTTCTTATCTGAATGGATGTGGGTTTGGTCAGTCGTTTAATTCATGATTTCCCTGTATGTCACTTTTTTTGTCTTATAATTCTCCGACGGACTTATAAACTTTCCCCGTTGATCATGTTTTGACGTTTGAGGTTTAACCTTTCGCCTTTAAGACTGGTGAAGTCTGTGACCTTGCTGTTCTGACGCATATATATAGCATCAAATCCCAGTAGGGCAGTTCTGTACAAACGGATCGAAATAGATATTTACACGTTCTTGATATTTTTTCTTCACGCTATTAAATTCATAAAGACAGTTTGAAAATGTTCCCATGACTAGGTCGTTCCAGCAGCCGGGCGTTTCTGCTCGAGCCTTTATTTAAACCCTAAACTCATGGGAAAGCTATTTCTGAACTCACTCAGCAAACACTGCCAGCTGTTTATTAACAGGTGCGGAGGCACAATGAACTAATAATAGCTGTTTAAAGTAAACACACTGATCAGAATAGATCTCTGGTATGGAATCTATACATTAATATGAGTTTGGTTAAGTTATTCTGAACCATGACTATTAATGAATGCCACTGAAAACAGTTCCCTGGCTGTATTTCCACATCTGTTTTTAACAGCAAAACAAAATTTTATATCAGTTTATACCTCACAATTCCGACTCTGTTTCTTGCAATTTGGAGGAAAAATTGCAAAATATGAACTCAGAATTCCGACTTTTTTCTTGCAATTCTGAGTTTAGATCTCATTTTTGTTTTTTGTTTTTCCTGCCACAAAATAAAAAATGTAATTGCAACTTTTTATCTCACAATTCTGACTTTTTTCCTTGCAATTGTAAGTTTATGTCACTCAATTCTGTTTATATCTCACTGTTCTGTTTATTTTGTAGTTCTCAAAATTTGTAGAATTCTGAGAAACAAAATCTGAATTGTGAGATAAAAAGTAGCAATTACCTTTTTATTGTTTTTATTTTATTTTATTTCATTTCTCAAATATCATGAATGATTAATTCATTACATTTTAAAGGGGTCATATGATGCGATTTAAATTTTTCCTTTCTCTTTGGAGTGTTACAAGCTCTTGGTGCATAAAGAAGATCTGTAAAGTTGTAAAGACTAAAGTCTCAAATCCAAAGAGATATTCTTTATAAAAGTTAAGAGTCAGCCACACCTACCTATAACGGCTCGTTCTAACACGCCCCCACATACCTACATCACGATAAGAAAAAACTAAGAAACAAAAAAAAACATCAAACTTGAAATGTAACGCAGGGAATTCTACTATACAGTATACTACTGTAAAAGTAATGTCCAATACATGTAATGTCCAATACAGTTTTTCACCGTATATAGTAGGGGAATTTACCGTTAACCATTTAACAGGTTTTTACTGTAGCATTTTTACAGTCTTTTTCCGTTAAATTCATGGTCATTTTTTACAGTGCAGGCTACTGGTAATTTAATGGTCTATTAATTTAATGGACATTTCAGTTTACCCTAAAACACAATGCAATGAAATTAAAAATTAAAAATAATGTAACGGAAAAATGCTTCATATTAATAAAGTACATTGTGTCCCAATTTATGCATTTTTTTACAGTTTGCCTTGACAAGTAGCTAAAAATGAATGTTAACTGAAATATTTAAAAATACCAGTTTGCATTTTATTTGAGGTAATGAAATGGTTTCTCTCTAAGTTTTAGTTTCAGTTCTAGTTAACTGTCGTAACCCTGCTGTGTGCGGTGCGTGTGAATCTGAACACATAAACATCACAGTATCAGTAGGATGTTGTGTTTCTGCGTCTCTGTATGCACTAGCTGCACGTAAATATTTCTGCATGGAATTACATGCCTGCGCTCTTCAGCTGCGTTTTTGTGGGAATGTCTTCAAAACAGTTTTGAGAAACTACTTGTTGCATTTGCCGTTCAGGTCTGTGAATTGTTTGTGTGTAATGGATGTACACAGCTGTCAGCTTCAGAAACACCGCCGTCCGTTTAATCGCATCCAGCCTTTCCTTGTAAAACCCTCGCGTACGGTCGAGCAGAGAGAGGAGCAGGACAGGCGTCTGGGAGCCCAGCGACCCATCTGACTCTCCTGCCTCTCTCTGTTTTTCCCACACACACACACTGACAGGACATGAGCTTCATCTCGTCTGCAGCGCTTTCACAGGAGCGCCTCTGCTTTCACATTAATTCCTGTCCTAACTTATGATTTATAGCTCAGAGAAGGGCAGCAGACTTGCTTATGATGTTCAAGCCATCAATGGCAGGATTACAAGAGTCTGAAAAGGTTATCAAAACATTACAGCACTTCTCTTTCCCAATAAACCTCAAAAAGCCATGTCTGAAGAGCTGAAGAGTTTCATGTCTTCTATGAAGATGAAACTGCAAACATCATAAATGATCCCAGTGCTGAATTTCTGGCAGATTTTAATTCATTTCTCAAAATTTGGACATTATGAGACGTCAGAATTGTGAGATAAAAAGTTGCAATTTTTAATTTTTTTTATTCTGTCCCATAAACAGGCTTCCTTTTTTTCCAACTTCTTTTTTAAAAATATCATAAATGTTATATTTTAACGGAACCATGCAACTGGTCCTGTAATCTTGCCTGGCTTTTTTCTTAATCTTATATCATCACAATTACCTTTTTGATTTCATGCCTCCAATAAATATCAAACTGAACATGCTCATCATAGTCATGCCAGTATACACTGTAAAAAAACAAAACAGTGACATTTACGGTAAAATACCGGCAGCTGTGGTTGTCAGAACTTCACCGTAAAAAATATGGTAGGAACATTTTAGGTTTAACAGACTTAACTTAAATTCACAATAAAATACCGTATTTCATTAACTGATGTAATGTTAATAAACCAACATATTTAAGTACTAATATCTGTTTTGAACCATTGTAATGCACTGATAACCACCAAAAACTGGTGGTGATGAGAAAGTCACATGATGAACCAAAGCTCATCACAAACAGCTTTTCTACGAGCTGAGGAGGGCAATACTTATGTATAGAAGGTGCACAGTGTCATTCACACAAACACTAAACCCAATTGTGGTGACACACATGATACTGAAATAATGCAATAGACATTCATTTAACAACATTAGATGTAAGATTAAACCCTAGTGTACTCACCGAATATAGTATGGAAACTTACTGTTAACCAGTTAACAGGTTTTTACTGTAGCATTTTTACAGTCTTTTACTGTTAAAATCACAATCATTTTTTACAGTGTATGCATGCCTTGCATATGAAATGTATTTCTAAGGATGACTATAGCTGTCAGTACTATAATACAAAGGCAGGATTACAGGAAAGGTCAGCAAAACATTACAGCACTTAATAAACTTCACAAAAGCCACGTCTGAAGAGCTTCACAGCTGAGCTTCATTGGTCTTCTTCTATGAACATGAAGCTGCAAACATCATAAACGCTCACAGTGCCATATTACTGTCAGATTTGAGTTTATTAGCATGCAGACTGAAGCATATATGACATAGACGCATATGATAATCACAGGAAATTTGGACTTTACATTTGCTGGGAATGTGGATGTGTGAAATTAGACCTGTTTTCCCTTGAGCCTTTAAATGTCTCATGCTGAAGTTCCTGAATACTGAAGCTCCAGGTCTGGAAAACTAATGAATGGCGTTCTCTCAGGCCGGTTTGTGTACTGGGAGAACCAAAGCTGGCATCTTTGCTTTGCTCTTCATTGGACTCCCACAGGATAAGCAGAGAACATCGGACCGGCCCGTTTCCCAGCTGCCACTCCACAGACCCTCCGTCCTCCTCGCCGCTCGCTTGACGTCTTATGAAGGGGTTTCCCCCCGTTCTCAACTCGTCCCGAGGGTCATTTGTTTGGCCATCATCCATCATCGCTACATTTAGATCAGCTAAAATAAGAGCAGTTGCATTGCGTGAAAGGCCACAACAAGGCTCGCGTTTAGCAGATTGATTTAAACCCCAAACATCAGCTGAGATTTGTGTTCGGTTCACTCCCGCTAAGACTCAATGGGATTCCCATCGACTCAAAGAATCAGATAAGAGTCTCCAAGGAACATGCTGAAGGAGTGGTGCAAAAAAAAAATCTTATTTAATCACTTTCATGTCATTTCAACCCCATTTTGCATTTTTTCTCCCATGGAACACAAAAGGAGATTTTTTAAATTTTGGGTAGCATAGTAAATTCTGTTGAGTCCAGACTGATTCACAAAACAGGTCTCAAATGCATCATTAGTCAAGTCATCTTTACCTCTTTTTTTACCTATAGAGCTTTACACAACATTGTTTCAAAGCCGATAAACAAGAAAATAATGATTTAATGAAGCAAACAGAATTAATTCTGCTGTAAAGCAGCTGCAAAAAGACAATAGTAAACAGTCATTATTAATCATTAGCCAGCTGTGGTCGCAACGATTTCAACAATTCTGTGTTTCCTAAAACCAGCATCGCAAACTTGTGTCACTGGATTTAAAGGGATAGTTCAACCAAAAATGAAAATGAACCCATGATTTACTCAACCTCTAGCCAGCCTATGTGTATATAACTTTCTTCTTTTAGACGAATACAATCAGATTTACATTAAAAAATGTCCTGGCTCTTCCAAGCTTTATAATGGCAGTGAATGGCTGTTGAGATTTTGAAGTCCAATAAAGTGCATCCATCCATCCATCATAAAAAGTGCTCCACGCTGCTCCGGGCGGTTAATAAAGTACTCCTGTAGTGAATCGATGCGTTTGTGTATATCCAAAATATTCATATTTACAACTTTATAAACCATAATCTCTATCTCCCTCTAACTGTCGTATGTGCGTTCATGAGAGAGTGGCGTTCCAGCAGATGATGTAGAAAAATAGTCTGGATAGTCTTCACTGTGTAAATAAACAGTAATGGCACAGACAGTAGCAGGTTTATTTAGGCTGCTGTCTCTTTAAGACCTTGTGCACGTGCATTTTGACATAATTTTGTATGTATTTGGACATTTATGCGCAATAAGGCACAAAATATAACAATTCTGTAGTCGCTGGCTGTTTTAGGCTGTTTCACCTTATGTGTGCATGCTTTGGGTGTGGGTGCACAGATAGCGGTCTAAGAGAGCGCAAGACAGCAAAGTTACTATGGTTTAAGGAAACAGTCATGACAAGCTAGTTGATTTCCATTCAAGTTCATTCACTGAAACTGCAAGGAAAAAAGAGTGACTGCAGTATATAAATGAATTAATTATATGAATGTACCAAGGTTCTGACTTTTTTCAGAAAAGATTCGATGGCATTTTGTTTTCATCTGCACTCCATGTAAATCTAATTCTGCTGCTCCATAATTCCATGTTCCATTGTGTCAAAGAGCGTATTTACAAAGAGTTACATTTCCATTCAGCCTGTGTTCAGTTTTTGTCTGGTCCGAAAGCGGACCGAATTTGCATGCCCTGCTGTAAATTTTGACCGGTTGATGAAAAACAAGTTTATGTGGATTCTACACATTTAAACAATTCTAATAAGGTAACTTGAATTATTTATGGAGCAGATAAAATACATATAATCATTTATTAATCATTTATCATTTTTATTTAAAAGAAAATGTGAGGTTTACCATTGTATGAAACATTTTTTCAAAGCTTTAATTGAACATTTCGTACATGCTGTTAGATGTGAACTGTTGTCAGTCATGTTGTCATTTTAAATCCGGACATCATTGGTAATGTTGTTTTAGTGTTTATGCAAACCAAAAGTAACTTCATTTATTGTTTGTTGATTTTAAACACAAAACTTGGTGAAACGATTTACCATGATAATTTTGGTTACTATAATTGTGATAAGAAATGTTCATACGTTACATCTCTAATTCGTGTTTATCATCAGAAAGAAACAATATGAACTTGAGTAAATGATGACAAGATTTTCATTTTAGAAGGAAATACTCCTTTAAAGGGGTCATATGATGTTGCTAAAAAGAACATTATTTTGTGTATTTGGTGTAATGAAATGTGTTTATGCGGTTTAAGGTAAAAAAAAACACATTATTTTCCACATACTGTACATTATTGTTTCTCCTCACTCTGCAGAGTAAACTTATAAAATGAATATTTATTAGATTATTTAGTCTCTCTCACTAAACACTGAACTCACTGTCTCGGTGGTTCTCAGTTGTTTGGCTGCGACTGACTAAAGTCTGGAGGCCTTCAGAAGCCTCCTGAGATCATGTCATGTTGATGACACGAATCTCCAGCGGTGAGTAATCAAGTCATAATGACAGACCAAAGCCTGACTCCCGAAACCTGCCTTCAGATTCCTCCGCATTCAGCATGGATCCGTCTGGACGACGTTTGAGACACAGAACACAACGCTTTCTGTCCCGAATGTTCCCGCTCAGGATCCGGGCAGGAAACCTCCTCTGCATTTCTTGGCGGTCCGTCCATTGACCCCTCAGCACAGCGGACACGGCCAGGCTTCGTCTTCAGGGACTGAGAGAGACTGTGTTTTCACTCCATATGAGTGAAAGTCTAATTACTGCAGGCCAATTACCAGTGTGAGGGATGACGGCCAGCGGTCTTCTGTCTCAGACGACCCTGCTGTGCTCTCATAATCATGAGCTGAGGAACTTAGATGGAGGATTGGTGTTAGAAAGCATATTATAATAGAAGACAGCGGCTTTATTCAGACAGGGTGCAGTTTTGGTGTATCAACTGAAATCGGTTTTATTTTTTTCAACAGGATTTAACAGCAAAAAAAAAAAAAAAAAAAACACTCAGAACAGTAAAGTACAGTTATCCCCCTCTGGATATGGTTTCAAATCTGGATATGGTTTTTTAAATGCATCTTAGTTTGATAAAATTGACCCCAATCTAGGTCAATTTTATGTTTGTTTTTTTTTTGTCCTTCATTGTGAAAATATCAGATTATCCCTGCAACATTAACAAAACCATTTTAGATTTACTTTAAAATGTACAATCAAGTCCACAGTATTGTCTGAAGATGTGTCTGACGTGCAGAGACAAAATTTTATTTATTTATTTATTTTTCATTTTGGAAAGTACAAGCGTTGTCGCTTGCATTCACAGACTTTTGTAGTCAAAAACAATTCAGTTGTTCATTGTCGATATGATGCACGAAGCACAGCTCACACTGAATTCAAACCAAGCAGCTTTCTGTTAGTCAACTAGGGTAATTTTCATTATATTATATGCAAAATTTGCAAGTGGAAATCTTTCACCCTTTTATGAAATTCACCATCATATTTGACCAAACCTTTACACTGTGAAAAATGATTTTCTTCCTCAGGATTTTTTAATTGTTTTCCAGTACAAATAATTCTTAAATCAAGACATCTACTGGAGAAGCAAAATGTTTTCTGAAAAATGTAAAACAAATGTATCAAGAACAAATATCTGCTAATGGCATCAGAAAAACAAAATCTACTTTTCTGACCCCATTGGCAGATATTTGTTCTTGTTCTGAGCATAAACTCACTTCATTTTCATACTTCTTCAGAAAACAAGACGTAAAATGGCATTCATTTTCCTTCCCATGTAAATACATCTCGAGTTTTTGCAATGTACATCATTACTATAGTAACTGATGTAAATCCACAAGATAATACCTGCACTGTCCGAATCTGAATTCATCACTGTCTGTTTCTCAAGCTAGTCTGTAGCTATGTTTCCATCACCCTATTTTAATGCGCATCGCATGAGAAACGCCAAATTTTGAATAAAAATCCCTTAATTCGCAAAAAAGTTTTTACGCTCGCTTGAGGTGGTTTTTGACTTTATGCGAAAAAGGGTTGATGCGGAGATGGAAATGCATTTTGCAAATAAATTCCTCCAAGCACATCAAAAAAGTCATGTGACTTTGCGCTACGGGACAGCAAAACCTGACTAACCAGCGGACCGATCTCATTCCAAAGCATCTGAAATGTTGTTATGGTCATTCGGAAATGCACAAGCAAAGTCTGTCATCAAAGTATTTCTGTATAATTGCCTCCCAGAAATGTCTTACACGACTGCATTCCCAAACAGCAGCATCCACCTCCGAAAGCAATGCCCGCATTCATTGTGTTTCGTCTGCTAATTTATTATATATGAAAATTATTATATTCTCCTACTTTTCTTAGTGATTTATAGTGCCAGTTTATCAGGAAGTGACGATTTTGTTCTCTTTGACTCGTTGGATGGAAACGATGCTTGTTCGCAAATGTTTTAATGCGATATTACAGTTTTGCGCATAAGATAAATTCGCAACTTTGGATGGAAACCCGGCTAGTGACAAACGCAGAGACTTCTCTTTGTTAAAACAAACAAATCATTTATTAGAGAATCAAAGATGAAATGACTGTTCTCAGCACATGATAATGGACGAGTGTTCTCTCATTTACCATTACAATGATCTCCTGTTGGGCTGCTCACTCCGTCAGCATATTTACTTTGCAAACCTATTGTCTCTACTCAATTTTACGCTCCTTACGCATTCGTACTGAAGTTGCTGTTGTGTTTTTCCTTGAGGACACACACACACACACCGATCTGCTTCCCATGGCAGGCCACGGTCAATCGTGTAGTGGGCCGTTCCTCGTGTTTGCAGATCTGGACTGAGATGGAAATCCTGTGGTCATGCTGCGGATTAACACGGCAGCTCTGGACCGGCCCGCCGAGCGTGTGCTGCGTAATTGAATTTCATGCTTGGGCCTCCCCTCTGAAGTCGAGTACCAAAGCGGTCATTTGAAAAGAAAGCTATTAGTCGAGGCCTCTGCAAGATGTGGCTCTGGCAGAGGAAATCAGGATTACAGACCAGAACTCATCAAAATACAGGAGTATCCTGTGCACTTCTTTCCAATGCGTCTTTGTAGGTTTCTTCTGATTTTTGAGTCTACTGCGATTTAGATTTTGCGATGCTCTTCCAGTATGGGGAAGTTTGACTGAAATGAATCAATCCAAATCATAAGGCTACACTACACATAATCCGTATACGTCAGTTTGACTGAAGGAACTGTACATTTTCCTTCATGTTCTATTTTAGGAAGTCAGGAGAATAACATTTGGCAGTTTCAAAACAAGAATATCTGTGGAAGAGCTCTATTCAGTTTCTTGCTGATTATTTTCATTTGTTTCCCTTGTATTCTGCTATAACAATATGAAAGCAGACAACATACTGCGCATTTGTGGTTTAATTTTCCATGTATTCCATAAATAATTCACTAAGATTCAATGCATTGAGAATCTTAGTTTTTTTTTCTCCCAAATCCTCATATCTCTTTCCAGGTTCGTTTTAAAATGTAATATTACTTCATTTCTACTATTAGCAGTGTTGACTGAAATGAAATATTTGTTCTGTCAAAGTGATGAAAAACATTATCACTCAGTGTTCCAGTTAATGAACACTTTTAATTAAGGCATTGCATGTTACATAATATGATTAATAAAGTGATATTAAACATGTCTGTAATATTGCAACAAAGTTTTGGCGTTTATTCATGGTCTGTTGTGGTAATTTGTTAATGCTTTTACACTTTTAAATTTCCTTTTAATTGGAGCGAGGAGAATAAAGTCACTTCATTGTACCCAGCTTTTGAAAATGCTTATTATTGCATTCATAGAGTAAACCTTTCACTGATTGTTTTTTTTTTGGAAATTACTCCCGTAATCCATGCTAAGCATCATGAGGCGTAGGAGAAATGTGGATGAACTATTGAACTAGCGGTTATTTTGTGTTTCTAACAGCGTTGTGAGCGTTAGAGAAAGCCTCCCTCCTCTCACGGGTCGTGTCTTAACTCACTGCCATTAAAGCATGTGTTGAAATGACAGTTATGTAAAGCCATCGAGGTCCAGCTTGTTTAGAAGACACTCGAGGATCCAGATGAGTCATGCTGTTTTAAGACGCTGACATCACGACACAGAACTTTAAGCATCGCTTTCACCAGGTCACTTTCCACTGAGAAGATTCCAGACGCAGAGATCTGCTACTAGAGCTTATGATTCATGTACTGCATACTAGAAATTATTATACAATATGCATTCCTCTTTTAACATAGAACATTTCTGCTCTATTGTAATGCTAAACTGCAAAAGAAATTATTTTCCTGGTAATGATTTTGCTGAACAGTGACAGGTGATTGACAGGAGAGCCAGACTGTTAGGGCTATTGAGGTGATTCGTGTGTGTGTGTGTGTGTGTGTGTGTGTGTGTGTGTGTAATCCTCACTGTCACATGACCGTTGATTGTGACAAATCTCTATTTTTATACAATGGTTTTCTCAGGACTGAATATGCAGTAATTATGTTGGTTTAGTTCTGCAAATTGAGCGCAGATAAATGGCCAAATAAAGGAATTGCACATGGAAAGCAGCTGCAGCCACAAGCACTGTCCCATATCCTGCTGTTTATAGCATCAGCGCACCACAAAACCACCAGCCGACTGACTCTGAGAATATTCAGCTTCGTAATGAAGAAACTGCAGAGAAAAACATTTCATGCTGTCAGTCGTTTTAGCTGCTGCACAAATAGCATATAAAGTAACCCGTAGCAGATCTATACAGGTGGAGCTGGGGAAGGTGGAGGGTTTCAGAGGAACTCTGAAAGTGCGCTGCAAATGCTCAAGTGAATGCTAACCAGCCATTTAAATGTAAAGCAGATAAACCTATCAGCTTGTGCCAAGTCATTTAACGCTGTGAATATCATCAGTTACGTAAATACCCGTCAGCCTGCGCCACTGCGTTTGACCGCTTTGTGTGAGGATGGAGTTTTATTGGGTGTTAAAACAATGCATTTATTTTTCATCCCAAATGAACATTTTCCGTCACATCACATCTAAATGTGTTGTGTTCATTAGAGACGTGGCAGGTGTGTTCGACTCCTTAACAGCTCTGTCACACACATGCTTATATTAAACAAAGACTCGCTGCTCGTGGTTTTAGCCCTGATCCGTTTCTCCGTTTGTAGAGTTCAGGTGAAACTAATAACCCTGGTCAGAAGTTGATCATCAACAAGAGGGTCAAAGCGTTTCCCTGAAACTCAGAGCTGTTTATGTTTGCAAATGCTCAAGTGAATGCTAACCAGCCATTTAAATGTAAAGCAGATAAACCTATCAGCTTGTGCCAAGTCATTTAACGCTGTGAATATCATCAGTTACATTAAGACCTCATAAGCATGCGCCATCTAGTGTTTCATGAAACAACTAGGAATATTTTACAATACAGCACATTGTGAAAAATTTAAACAAAAACAAACATTATTGAAGAATTTCGGTCTTTCTACTGTAAAATCTCATGTTTAATGCAATGTTACTAGTTTCTTTGTAATTATTTATGAAATTGACTAGAAATTTCAGAGTGAAAATTGTTTGCACACCATATTTTATATTACACCATATATAAAATGTGAACAGTGTCTTCAGAATTTCTGTAAATGATGTGCCACAAACATTTTCCAAAGCTCAATCATTCATTTCAATTGTAGACTAATTTACCTAGTGAAACGGCTTTTAAAGTCTTAACACGTTACAGCGTATGAAAATGATAGTTGTAATGAAAACAAGCTTTGATTGGAGCCATCGAGCTCTTCTGTCACCTCTTTTGTTTGTTGAATGTGGAATAATGAAATAAATCAGCTTCTCCAGTTGGCCTTTTAACTCATGCTAAAGAAATACTGTAAAAGCGCCACATCCTCTTTTACAAGTCCTTCAGGAGCGAGCCAAGCAGAAATAATGATCCAGAGAGTCTTACGTTTGTTTAAACTATGTGCCCTGTATAAACCTCCTCCTGGCCACACAAAAGCAGCCTCTCTTTTGTACTGCGTTTGACCGCTTTGTGTGAGGATGGAGTTTTATAAAATCGCATCATATGACCCCTTTAATGTTGCAAAGTTAGTGTCATTATTCAGCTCCATTCAGTTCAAATTCTCATGTACTGTCAAATGCTGATGGTTTGGTTGCTCTTCACAGCTCTGGTGTAAGTGTGGATGATCTCTGGGCTCTTAGAGCTTCTGATTTGCTGTTTCCTCATGTGATTTAGCTCCCACTGGATTCCACTGGCAGAAGTTCTACTTGTGTTGGAGGTTGAGGATAAATGAAAGAAAGTGAAGAGCAGATAAGCTGGCTGTACACACGTCACCGTGCTCTTCGGTTTCCACACGCAGACACACGGTCGTATGTGTGACCACGGCTCTTATTCCTGAGTATGTGTGTATGCAGAGAGACGGCATGTGTGTGTGTGTTTGTGTGCATTTTCCACGAAAATCTGCACACTGAGTTCTTCATCTGACTGTTGAAGTGAGAAGAAGCACGCGTGAGGTGAATATATAAGGCCATACGCTTATAAGGCAGTGCTATATTCACTGTGTTGGAGTGGAAATAGCCTGTGTGTTATCAAACTGCAGAATAATCTCGGTTTACAGCTTCTCTGGCGAGGCGCTAGAACATTGCGCTGTTTAACAAAATATAATGCTGGTGACCTTCGCTCTGCCATTTCTTCTGGAATACTGCATTTTTTACTGTTTACTAATCACAGCCGCTTACCAATTAGACAAACAAGACTCTCCATATTAGTACTTTGCTATTTAGGCATCTTCTAAACTTACATTTGGAATTTGTTCTTTAGAAATTAGAGCTATTTTTTCTATTATAATAATACATTTCAGACTGGAGAATCAAATGATCCTTACGTCATGGGTTCATGTTCCTGCGAAGGCTATCGCTGTAATCTAGTGTTCATTAGAGACGTGGCAGGTGTGTTCGACTCCTTAACAGCTCTGTCACACACATGCTTATATTAAACAAAGACTCGCTGCTCGTGGTTTTAGCCCTGATCCGTTTCTCCGTTTGTAGAGTTCAGGTGAAACTAATAACCCTGGTCAGAAGTTGATCATCAACAAGAGGGTCAAAGCGTTTCCCTGAAACTCAGAGCTGTTTATGTTCAGTGAGTCAGTGTTCAGAGCGCTCACTCATGTCTGTGAGAATTGTCCTGGTACTGCATGACATGCTAGGCCACATATAGTTGCCATGCATTTTCCTGGTTAAAAGCTTTTTTATGAAATGCTGGAGTGTGAAACAAAATGTTTTATTTGACAATTGCAGCATTTAGAGAGGCAAAGTCAGAAAGCGTTTCATTACAGCTGTGGTTTCTGTGGCAGGACTTCAAACGTGTGCTTGATATCTAAAGAGCAGAATGACCAGTATTTTACCAATATGTATATAAGAAACAAAAGTACAGAAATGAACACTTATCTCTGTGTTTTTTGTCTATACAGTGAATTTTTTTTTTTTGTGAATATGTGCCTGTGCCAACATTTGTGCAAAAATAATATTCTGTTGCTTTTTGCATGTTTCACAGCAGTTTTAAAGTGAAAGTAGAGGAGTAGGGCGAACAAGTGTGGTCAGTTTTCTACAAAACAGTTTGAAATGTGACTGTGTACTACTAAAGTACTAGTACTAAATCCGACTCTAAACCTAAGCGATAGTGCTAACAAAATCAAATGTGAGATAAAAACACATTTGCTGAAGCAGTCATGCCATTTTATCTTGCTTCTACAAGTCTTTGAGCTCTATTATTATGACACGTGTAGAAATTAGAGCTATTTTTTCTATTATAATAATACATTTCAGACTGGAGAATCAAATGATCCTTACGTCATGGGTTCATGTTCCTGCGAAGGCTATCGCTGTAATCTAAACATCATTTACTCTTCTGCAATCTGACCAATGATGAAACAACACTTTGAAGAACAGGCCAAAATTAACACCAAATGTGAGTAAATGGCCAGTACATTTCAAGAATTTGCATATTAAAGAACAGTTCACCAAAAAAAAAAAAAAAAAGTGTATGGACAAAAACAATCAAAACTTTCTTTGAAATATCTTCGTTTGTGTGCATTAAAAGTTAAATTGTATTCTTAGGACGATACTCTAACTCAAACTCTCATAAACAATGTGATCAAATCACATTAAATAAATAAATAAATATATAAACCTAAGCGATAGTGCTAACAAAATCAAATGTGAGATAAAAACACATTTGCTGAAGCAGTCATGCCATTTTATCTTGCTTCTACAAGTCTTTGAGCTCTATTATCATGACACGTGTTTAACCGACATACCCGAGCGCTTCACATCACAAGTACAATGCTGTACCGGGTGCGCTACCGAGCAAGTTTACTGCGTCTGAAAAGCCTAACATATGGAGCTGGTTATGAGACACAAACATTAAAATGTGTTAGTTTACAAATCATGCACTGTGGTAAAAGTGTTTCAAGCTCCTAAAATAGATTTTTTGACAGCACCTGGTACCCATTCACTTTCATTATATTGAAAAGACATTCTGATAAACATCTTTTATGTTCTACAAAAGAAAGAAAGTCATACAGGTTTGGAAGAACCTTATGAGAATAAATGATATAATAATAATATAATAATAATACGATAATAATATTCTAACTTTGACTGTTTTTCAGTCAAACGTATACAAACTTTTTTTCTGATTGTTAGCAATAAATCATACATTAGAAGTTAGACATCCAAGAAACCAAAAGAAGTTTCTGGCAGGAATTATTTTTATGTGAATATGAAGAAATCAAATTTTTATGACATTGTTTGCCCTTTTTGGAGTTTGACAGCCCTTGGTCCCCATTTACTTCCATTATATGGAAAAAAGCAGCTCAGACACTCTGTTAAAAATCTTCCACAGAAGAAAGTAAGTTTGAACAATGATGAGTACGAGGATGATGATGAGTACATGATGACAGAAGGATAATTTTTTAGTGAACTATCCCTTTAAGCCATCAAAATGAATGAACAATTAGAAAGTACAATTATTTTAGTGCAAATGTACTCAATTCACCAGAACTGAACCCAGATCTACAGCTCACACACATACAGCCGTATTTCCTGTGATTGATTTACAGCATGTGCTCATGCTGGAGGATGTGGATTGTTCTGTAGATATGGAGTGATCTATGGATGTCGTGGGAGGTGGAGGTGACGAAGGCCGAGTCGGCAGCTCAAGTCTGCATCTTACACGTGAAGGAAAGCCTGTTTGAAATGAACGTTCAAACAAATGTTCTCCAAACACCAGGGTGGAAAAAATGGCAACTCTTCAAAGGTGCAGAGGGCTTTTGTTCTTTTCTTTGCACTGACTCCAGCGATATTCATAAATGAATTTCAGCAGGTCTTTCCACTTATGGTCCTCGTCAGAGCGTGGCTCTCCTGTAACGTGTCACTTCACTGTTTGTTTGTCGGATTCCACTGGTGTGCATCAGAGTGTCGCCACTCACTTTCCATTGTTACTCATCGCAGGCAGTCGCTCATTCTTAGGCTTTTGGTTTAGTCACTGGTTTAGTTTGGTTTAGTTACTGATTTCGTAAGCTTCACGTTTCATATTTCCATTACAAATGAATGCAGAAATGTATGAAAGGAAACACGTCCCCTGTCCTTAGAAGGATTCATTAGAGGACATTAGTTGTTGGACATTAGTTAAAATGAGTTTAGACATCTTCTAGGTTAAAGGGATAGTTCACCCAGAAATGAAATTCTGTCATTATTTACTCACCCTCATGTTGTTCAAACCACAACGACAAAAAAAAAAAAAAAGTCGGCAAGGTCCGAACTACATTGGACCCCACTGACTTTCATTATATGGACAAAAACACTTATTTTATGTTCCACAGAAAAAATTCATGCCGGTTTGGATTGATATGATGGTGAGTAAATGATGATAGAATGATAATTTTTTGAATGAACTGTCCCTTTAAAGGTTTGAGTTTGCAGATAAATGCATTTTAACATCCCAGCAACCCATTTTACTTCTATAATCTAATCTATTTCCAAGTAAACAGGAGCAGAGTATTTTTTATCTTTTTTATACTTGGATTTTCTCTTTTTTTAATAAATAGTTTGTATCCATTTCTTTTATTTTTATTTATTCATTTATTTAGTTAGTTTTATTTGAGTGAACTAAAATAAAACAAAAAATTGTATTTAATTTTTGTCGTTTTATTTCACTATCATGACCCCTTGGAGAAACCTTATAAAATATTACAAAGACAAACTATTTTAGCTAAAAATGATAAATCGTTCAAAATGAGAACAGGAATTTGCAAAATACATTTTGAGTTTTTGAGTTGATTAAAAATGACACTATTAATGACACTACTATCTTTGAAGAGAAAAATGTGACCCTGGACCACAAAACCAGTCATAAGGGTCAATTGTTTTAAATTGAGATGTATGCATCATCTGAATGCTGTATAAATAAGCTTTCCATTGATGTATGGTTTGTTAGGATAGGACAATATTTGGCTGAGATACAACTATTTGTAAATCTGGAATCTGAGGGTGCAAAAAAAATCTAAATATTGAGAAAATCACCTTTAAAGTTGTTCAAATTAAGTTCTTAGCAATGCATATTACTAATCAAAAATTAAGCTTTGATGTATTTACGGTAGGAAATGTATGAAATATCTTCATGGAACATGATCTTTACTTAATATCCTAATGATTTTTTGCATAAAAGAAAAATCGATAATTTTGACCCATACAATGTATTGTTGGCTATTGCTACAAATATACCCATGCTTCTTGTGACTGGTTTTGTGGTCCAGGGTCACAAATATTTGTCTCATATTTGATGAAGTTTCCATTATTAATTCTGCTATGTTCCTGATCATCTCTGTGAAGCTGCTATGAAACAATCTGTATTGCATGAAGTGCTATAGGAATAAATGTGACTTGACTAAAATCTATCAGCATTGATCGCTGCCTATAGGATGGCATGATTGACAGCAGTGCTGTTTTTACTCCTGACGTTGTTGGTTTTTGCTCCGTCTCTTCTGAAAGCGTCAGATTTGAGTTGATGTTTGGGTTTGGTCCAGACGACAGCAGGCAGAGAATGTGCTCAATGCCGCTCATAATGACTATGAGCCGTCACTGTTTCCTGACTGCTCTCTCTGTTTACTAAAGGAAAGCACATTACTTCAGTCTTTAAACAGCTGACGGGAGGTGTTTACCTCACTCACCGGCCGTGACTCGACGATCCACTGATATCACAGAGATTTGGTGTAAAATCTGCCACTAAAACAACACGAGGCACAAGAACGTTAAAAATAAAACATGATGTTTATTTCCTTGCTGGTTGATTTGATGTGTGTTTGAAAAAGGCCTGTCAGTCACTTCAAATATTTAATCACGAGGAATATTTTTCCGATCATATTTTTGATCGGAAAAAGTGACCTTTGTGTAATTATTAGGTTTGGATGCCGTGTGTGTTCCCATCAAATCACACAGAACAGAATGAAAGAGTTTTGACATCAAACTAAATAAATGTGTTAAAACTAAACATATCTAATCACGTGCATTTCTGTGTTAACCCTAACTGAACATTTTAAGCTCTCAGTAATCCTTAGCTGATCCCTGCGCCGGCTGGGTTGAATGTAAATATGAATGCATGTTTGGAAATTTTTCAGAGACTTTTAGCTCTTTCTTCAGAAGACTTCTGTAAATGTCTCATGACTTTATTTGTATATGCTGGTTTATTATCTTAAGTGCATGACTCAGTACAAACACAACAGTTTTGAAATTTCAACCATTTTTTCTCATGCATTAAGTCATTTATATCTGAATTTGAGCAGCAGTGGGCGGCAGTGAATTTCCAGTGAAGTGTGATTATTGTGATACTTGACCCTGATTGGTCAGTCGTGCTCAAATATGTTTTCATAATGACTGTTAAACTGCCTCAGTGCAAACACTTTCCTATTTTCCACCATCTTCTTGTTCTCAGTTAATAGGATAACTGAACTCTGTCTGTGTGGGTGTGTGTGTGTGCTTGGAGCCCAAAGTATAGCTTATACTCATCCATGTTTTGCTCCGTCTTGGATCGCGAACACAGAACACACAGAACACAGCATCTCTTGCGCACTCTTTCTTTTTAGTGTTGAGCATGCCAAGCGGGAGACTGCATGTAACGTTACATTATGTGACTGATTTGGATGTTATGTAGGAATAGTAACTGCTGTTTTAAAGGAAAGGAGCGGAATGCGGCATTGTGTTTTCATAGTCATTGAAAGCCAATATTAAAAACGAAACTAAAATTCTATTAATCCCACAGCTGTAGTCATTAAATCATCTTCAAGAGGAAGTGGGCCCACTGGTGGTTCGGTAACCAATGAAACTTGTGAAACTTGGCACTGACTATGGGTTTTACATTTCCAGAGAAAAGTCACAAAACTCTGTTTCCGCTCCAAAATGCTCACGTATTCTGGTCTGAAATGCCAACTAAGCACATCCCAGTGCTGATCATGATAAATAACTGAATGCTTTCCTATTGAAATGAAAACAAGAGTTCATTAAATTCACACATGTGTTTTAGTGTAAGAAAGTGATGCACTCTTTTATTTGCCAGTAGCAAAAGGAATGAAATCAATGAGCTGAGACGGACCAAAATGCATTGAGACACTCAACACACCTCAAATCCAATAGGAAGCTCAGAAAAGCATGGAAACACATGAATGTGAGCTTTCCAAGACAAAAACATGCACTCTATCTGTTCAAATATCACAGGCTTCATAATCTTCATAAGCTTCATTTTTCATATTTCCATTACAAATTAATGCAGAAATGCATCCTCTGTCCTTAGAAAGATCCATTAGAGAACATTAGTTGTCCTTGTAAAAGTTAGATTAGACATTGACTAGGTTAAAGGTAATTCAAATTCAATTCTGTCAGCCACAATGAACACAAAAAGAAGATATTTAGAAAACCAACAAGATCAAAACAACACTGGACTCCATTGGCTTTCATTATATGGACAAAAAGCTCTTCTTTTGTTTGGATTGACATGATGGTGAATGATCAAATGATGACAGAATGATCAGGTTTATGTGAACTGTCACTTTAACGGGGTCATAAGCTGAGAAATCATAATTCCCTTGATCTTTTGACATATAAGAGGACACTGTGCTATAAAAACATTCTGTAAGTTTCAGAACTCAAAACTTTGTCGTTAGTCTAAAAGCAGCTTGAAGGCAGCCTGCCAACAGCTTTTGGAATGTGCCACTTTATGATGTAATAGAGCGGCTAAACACCGCCTTTGCAGAAGAAGATCAACGCCTGCTTCTACATCACTGCCTGTTTAGTCCCGCCCACTGATTCACGCACATAGTGGGAAATGACAAGAGCGGCAAATGCAGGTCTATGCAGAAAACAAATGATAAACTTTATTTTGTAATGAAGTGCCAGACCGCGCAAGTAAGAACTTGGTCCTTTGTTCACCTCATTTTACCGTGGATTTATTTACAAACGAGGCAATGCGGGATTTTCAGAAAGATTGAAAATAAAAGACGATGATGTGCCGAATATAAGTGTGATTAACTCTTTTCATTACATGATCACTATTGTTTTGTCTGTCTTTAGAGATCGTTTGATATGTACTGAGTATTTATGCATTTTAACCTAAATCACAGCAGCGTCCATCTGTGAAGGATGTAGGCTGTCAAACATACACAACTGTTAGCCAATCATAGCAGTGGGCGTTTACTTCCGAGTCTACAATCCGCCACACCTATTCAAACAGAGCGTTCTCATGAGGGGGTTAAAAACAGGACAGAAAATAGCCTATTACTTCTAAATTATGTTTTTTTTTAATGTAAAAATCTTGATAACATTATAAGTGGACCTTAGAGAACAGTACAAAATATAACAAAGGCAGTTCATGACCCCTTTAAGGGTTTGCGTTTGAGTAGCATAGATGAATCAGTGACTACGTTTACATGGACATCAGTAATCTAATTATTTACCTTATTCTAAATAAGCCAATATTATGATTATGGTGTTTACATGAGTTGCTTTTAGAATATTCCTTTCATGTTCCCGTTTTACATGTTATAGTACATACATCGATTAATGGCACACGTCATTACGTCACCACGCGACGCCATCCGACGTCCCCTCCATATTCCTTTCATGTTCCTGTTTTACATGTTATAGTACATAGATTGATTAATAGCACACGTCACCACGTGACGCCATCCGACGCCCCCTCCGGAATTTCACGTATAAACATATAGTTCGTCTTCGTGATGATGCCATGTACTGTTTTGGGTGTTTCATTTTTAATTTTATGAAAGCTTCAAGTGCAGTTAATTATTTGTACGTGCATACAGACGATGGCGGTGTTGAAGCTTTTTTATTTGCCGTCAAACGGTTGAGCACTGCCGTGTGTGTGTCCTGTCGCAAAATGCGGCGAAAAGTCCTACACGACTGTAATAATTTGATTAAGGCGTGTTTACACGTCTATACTGCACTTCAGTAATGTGAGTAAAATAGGAATACTCCACATGTCTTAATTCGATTTCTGTTTACTTCGAATATGACTTTAGCCGGATCAAGGTCATCAAAAATCTCTGTTTACATGGTAGATTCTTAATCAGAGTATTGTCTTAATAGTGTTAAAATCGGATTATTGTTGTCCGTGTAAACGTACTGAATGTGAAATGCGGTTCACAACCCATTTTCCTTCCATAATCTGGCGTATTTCCAAAAAAATAAAAGATAAAAAGATTTTATCCAAGAAGTGGACTGGATTGTGAAAAGTGTTAAAATACCAGAATGGAGTCAGGTGGTTGAAAAATATTCTTTTGTTTGTTAAGATATTTGTAAAAAAATCAGTTTAGAGGTGGAGAAAGTTATTACGCTGTGATAAAACATTACAAAGACAAACTATTTTTTACTTTAAGAATTAAATTCTGTCATTGTTTACTTGCCCTCAAGTTGTTCAAACCACAACATTTTGAAAGTCCACACAGTCCAAACTACATTGGACCCCACTGACTTTGTGCAAGAAGTCCATTGGTTGTTTTCCTGATAAAATGGAAGCGTGAGTTCCTTAAGTGTAAGAAAGTGATGCACTCTTTTATTTGGGACTGAAGTGAGTTGAGACTGACCAAAGGGCATCGAGACACTCGACACCAATGGGAAGCTCAGAAAAGAGTGGAAACGCATGAATGGAAACTGAAGCGCAGGATTCCAGGGAGGTCCCTAGTGTTTTTCTGCAGATGGGTTTGCTGCGTTAAAGCTTGTCACACAAAGCCCAGCAGAAGTACAGCCACTGTAAACTTTCCGGGAGCTTTTTAAACAGTGCCGATGCCAGCCGTGAGAGCCAGAGCTCCAGTTCAATGTCACACACACACACACAGTATTTATATTACCTTATGTATTTAGATTACACGGCTGCTTTCTATTTCTCCAGTTAAACACACACAGCATTATTCATGTGGCCGCAGGGAAACCTGTGCTTCAGCGGGATGATTGGTGGCTCGTATGATGAAGTCTGTGCCACTGCAGGTTAACACAGGACAAGCACTATCACTGCCATCCTTACACTAGACATCAAAACACAGCATTATTTACAGCAAACCACTCCAGATATGCTTTACTCATATTATACAGTCTGTCCCTGAAAGTAAGCACTGGACAGCGGCCATGGAGTTGTTTTAGATCGGGCACATGAATGCACGGAGACATGAATCAGATGTTTGATTCTTCCACTGTGAGGATTAAATAGTTTCCATGAAGATGAACCAAACTGGTGTGCCCTTATTTTTTATCTGAATCTATTCTCATTTCATTTTCTTAATAAAAACAAAAAAGGGGGAGAATATCTAAATTGTATTGACTGTATTCATCAGGGTCAACCATTTCTGTTACCCAAGTTATGGTAAGACACAATGACCTCACTGTAACATGTCTAGTCAGTTCAAGTTCAAGTTCAAGTTCATTTATTTGTAAAGCACATTTGAAAACAGCCACAGGACGGACCAAAGTGCTTTACATAAAAATCAGACCATAAACACATAAAACTGAAATAATAAGACATTTGAATTTAAAAACCAAAAAGGAATGACAGATAAACATTCTGAAGACAGAGTAATAATCAAGACCATAATGAGAATATTAGTAGGCCAGGTTGAACAAGTGTGTTTTTAAAAGTGACTTGAAAATGGATAGGGAAGGTCCCACTCTAATCTTATGCCGAGTTCACACTGCACGATTTTCAAAGACGTCGCATCACTGGTTTCACACTGAACGACTATCTGGGGTAGCATTCAGTTGTTGCAGTGTTCACACTGCACGATGGAACGACGACAGGAGGTT
>NW_015626872.1:480643-488332 GCF_001515625.1 Sinocyclocheilus rhinocerous
AAGCTAACATAAGCAGTAGCATTTACAAATAACAGCATATCTAAAAGTATGAGGCAACAACAAACAAAAAAAACATCATGTAAGAGCCTGTGTAAGGTTGTCATGTGAGGTTCTGCGCGATCCTCTTCACTAATATTATCTGGGTCTCAATCGGGCTCAAATTGATAAGCAATATTGACGAAGCGGCAACGCCATTGTTTACAATACAACACCAGAGCACATGCCGCTGAGCTGAGGGGCTTGACATTTCTGAACACGCACTGGCGGTTTAGCGAATCACAACACACTGGGCCAGCTAACCAATCTGAGCCCATTGCGTATTTCTGAGGGAGGGGCTTCCATCAGAGCATTCATAAAAGAAGGGACAAAGAGGTGTAGAATAAAGGTAAATTATGTGAAAAATAATGTGTTTTTTAAAAACGAAGCATTAACACATGTTAGACTGTACCCCATAAACACAATCAAGCCTAGAAAAAAAAAAAAAAAAACGGTTTACCACCCCTTTAAGTAATAATAGAGGTTGTCACCCCTGTTTTGTTCCCTGTTGTGGAAAGTGTCAATGAATCAAAGTCACATCAAATGATTGTAAATCCAGAGTGAATTTCATTAAGGACACAAAGGCCATATTTTCATTAAAGTTCTTGATATTTCTTCATGTTCATTTTGCAGACGACTCAAGAGTGTTCCACACAGTTAAAATGCAGAAGTCTGTCGTCAATTTTACGAGAAAATGTAAGAGTTATTGTTCTCATAAAGAGAAAAATCTGCACGTACGGCTCTGATAAATCAGCAGTTGTGTTCTTGAAAACACTGTGTGCCGCTGAAGGTCGACAAGCCTTCCTCAGCATCAGCAGACGCTCTTTTACACTGAAGAGAACAATCTGTACCACAGAGTTTCAGGGAGGAATGGGAGAAATTTACACAAAGACAAACACAGCAGGTCTGACGAGTTTCTGACGGAGCAGAATCCGTTTAATTGAGAGTAAAACACAACAGAGCTTTGGCCACCCTTGATTTCCAGATGATTTGAGTGATGCTGAATCTCAACACTTTATCACTCATGATGCAGCCAATTAGAAGATTGTAATATACAAATTGTTAGGGAAAACAACAGCTTTTATCTGTTAGGGTTAGGGCTGTCGACTTAATTTGGTCCAATAAATTATGGAAAAAATAATACAGAGTTAAAATGATTAAGAGCTGTCCGTCATCTTACATTGATGCAGTTGCTGATGAACATGATGCAGGACGACTGACTGTGTGATGGAGCCTATTAGAATGCAGTTATATGAGCCTACAATTCAAGATATACAGTAAGCGCAAAAAAACACCCTCTTATGATATAGTTTAGCAATACCACACCAGCAAGAGTGCTGTTTCTCCCCAATATCTGTTCAACTGCTAATGTGAAATTGATTTATACAACAGTTCAGTAAACAACAAGTTAATATTGGGTTATATTTAAGATGGTTTGATTTTGCTGCATTTTGCAAATGAAAATCATTCCGATCAAATCCACAGCAGAACCATTGAGTCTCTGAGTCTCTTTATTTCAGTACTAAATAAATCCACAGTTTAGAATGAATCAAGTCAATGATTCAGTGACTCATTCATAGAGACACTCACTTGATTTGTTTCTGAGTGAATCAGCTATTTGAATGAATCGGTTGAGTCAATGATTCAATGACTCACTCATTAAGACAGTGACTCACCTCCACCTACTGGCGCTTTTAATTTCATGTTTAGAGTAGCTTTGCATTTTTCTTGAATCATTTCATATCTCAAAATTAATAATAAAAAAATTAATACCCATTGAAAATCCATTAATCTCATAGCATTATTTATGTGTAAATGCATTCATGGAACAGTCTGTGTAAATGCCACCTACATTGTAATGGCCACATTGTAGCCTTATATGTTTGTATAATAAATTCTATTTTGAATCAAAATATTTCTGTCTAAAGCAACTTTTTTTGTGAAGTCTATTTTTTCTAAGATATTCTTTTCTCATTTGACACAATAATGACTTTAAATGATCTTTTGGTGAGTAATTTCTCACCCAAATTGATTATCTTAATCAGCACATCATGCAAATATAGAGATTAGAATATTTAATCGCTTGACAGCCCTAGTTAGGGTACATCTTGTGAACTGTGTTAATCTGTCTTGGCGTCTGTGCTCAGTTTCATGCTTTTTCTTGATGGAATCAGAGTGATTCTGTAAGTTGAATGTCTTTCTTCCTCATGTGTTTCAGTGAAGTGTAACTCAGTTGTCACTGATCAGTGTTAAATAGACACAATAAACCAGAAGAACAGAAGTGCTTCAGCTGTAATTCTGCTTAAAGAGCACCAGGCCGATCATATGAGTCCCACAAGGGAGATACTGAGAGTAAATCAGCTTGTGATGGGAGTTTGGGTGCATTGGGTTTGAGTCCGGCTGGGTACCAGAGTATTTCCGTGCTGAACTTAAGCAAAGGATCATTTAAAGTATCCCAAAAGGTCAGGTTAAAGAAAAGTCGGCATTCTTAAACTCAGAAATGTAAACTGTTTCAGTCATTACAACTGTAAAATGTGTTTGGTTTTTGCCCAGAGTGGCTTGTAACACAGAGCCGTCTGTTTGAAATGTTCAGGGTTTGTCTAATAGGACACGATTCAGTCTGGAAATGCGCACAGATTCGTCAGAGATCATGGCAGCGCTGCAGGCGTTCGAGTTGTGTGTTGTGTGTGTTTGTTGAGACGGTTAACCTGTTAACTTCAGCGGTTTACATAGCTAATCTCTCATAAGTCACTCCAGACGACTGTATGCGTTGCCCGTCATCCACGGCTTTTAAGGGCCTTCTAGACTAAACCACATCGGTCATAAAAATGTAAAGTCAAAAAAAGTTTGCTGTGATGTTTAGCACATTTTGCTATTAATATCCTCAATACTCCGATGGTGAACATCTCAAACTAAATTGAAACGCTGGGCTGGGCAGTGCTTGATTCTTCATATTATTCTTCATATCCACACGCAACGCAGTAGAGACGAAAATGTGGAAAAAAGTCGTTATTTTTGTTTTCTTTGCGCAGAAAAGTATTCTCGTAGCTTTGTAACTTTACAGTTGAACCACTGAAGTCACACGGACTACTTTGTCGATCATCTTGGTACTTTTCTGGACCTTGAACGTGGTAGTTACCTTGCTGTCTATGGGAGGGTCAGAGAGCCCTCAGATTTCATCAAAAATATCTTAAATTGTGTTCCGAAGATGAACGAAGGTCTTACGGGTTTGAAACAACACGAGGGTGAGTAATTAATGACAGAATTTTCATTTTTTTTGGTGAACTAACTTTAAGTTATTGTATTATATTACATGAGCGCATTTTGCTGACATTTTTACCCAAAGCAAATAATAATAATTATTATTATTAATACTTTCAGATTTATTTTTGGTAGTAGTAGTAGTAGTATTCAGATACTACAGTTTTTTACATTTTATTTAGAAAGAACAGTAGACCAATTGGACAGTAACATTATTATTATTATTATTATTATTATTTAAAATCCCATTCACCCCTGGACAACAGCAAATAGCTTTAGTTATGATGAAAATAAATACGAAATATTTCAGATCCTGCATTATTTGTGTCATTGCTCGTCTGATGGTCATTTTCGGGAAGCTCTTCAGATGATCTGAGGTCCCGCTGGAGAACATGATGATCATGAACATGGATGTTTCTGTTTCTGCGTTGGATTGTTCTTCAGCATGTGTTTATGAGGTATGAACGTGGAGTCTGTCAGTGACAGTCCACCGCTGTAGTTCTCTCAGCAAACACTTGTGTTATATTTTCCGTTTGAAGAAGGGAGGTCAGCGGTGCGTCTGCTCAATCCAGATGGGGTTTTCCTATAAACAAGTGTACAGAGAGTATTTATACAGGCCGTGGTACCTGACGCCATAACACTCCTGACATTCTGTTTAGTGGCCGTGTTGCCATAAGTCACACAGCAGAATGAAGTAAATATTTTCAATATACCCATGCCGTTGTTTATTATCGAATGGCAAAAGCTCTAAATCTTGCCAAATCTTCAGTTAGAAAGTCATTCGGCTCATGCTGCGACACCTTTCCCTGCGTCTGTTTACCGTGGAGAGGCACGTCTGTAAATACGACACGTTACTAACACATCAACAGATTCCACCGCGCTTTCCCATCGGGCCTCTGATTAGTCCGTTTGTTAAACACGTCCTTCCTCAGAAGCTTTTATTTATGTGTTGTCTGTCATCAGATTCAGGCCGACACGTGTTACTGTTTCTGAAATCATTTGTTGTGTGGATTTAGTGGTGCATAACTATAGGGAAATTGTTGGAAAGTATTAAAACAAGCAAGGTTTGTAAATTGCATCAGCAGTACTGTCAAATGAATAAATCCTCCATAAATATTTGCTGATATTCCATTTCCAGTTAATTAATGCGGTTATTATATTTATATTTAGGCTTTAGGAAAAAGTTAATGTGCTTGTTTTGTGCCCAAACTTAAGGGAGGAAAAATGTCCTCATAGTGATTTCCTGTGTTTTCTGATTATTATTAATAATAATAAATGTTACCTCAGGTCTCAGGTGAGGTATATTCTTTTCTATTGTTCACAATTTGTTTTCTTCTTCTAGAAGAGTGTTTATTGAGATACCTTATTTAGAGCTGCTCTTGTATTTCATGTTGTTTTGATTTTATTGGCCATAACTGCTCAGATTAAGAATTTATTGTTATTAATTAGCTGACTCAAGAAAAGTATTTGATATATGTACTTATCATACAGGATGTCCTCATAAAAGTTAAAAATGCCGCTGAAAATGTTCCAGGGGAAAATCTTGCCCTTTAATAATGACGTGAATTGTAGATTAGTGGAGTTGTTCATTGTTCCTGCAGACCGATGAAATCTGAAAGCAACGACTCTTGTCACGCAGCACAGGGTCGTTATACAATGAATAGAGAAACATCATCAACGTGTGTTAATTCTTTCACAAACTCATCCCTGGAAGTCCTGGAGAAACACCAACATAAATAACACAAGCAATGAAAACCTCCCATACGTTTGGCAATCGCTCAACTCAACTGGTGGTCAGTTTGAAATAAAGTGGGAGAAGAGAAAAGATTAAAAACGACGGAGAAACAAAAACATGCCACATAAATGAATCCTTAAATGAAAGCTGTAAATTTCTGTTTGTTACAGAAATTATGTCAGAAATCATCTAAAGTATTAAAGGACATATACTATACAAATACACTGGCAAGATATTTTTAATGCTTTTGAAAGACACCTCTCTTCTGCTGCACTTATTCGATCTAAAGTATAGTAATATTGTGAAATATTATTACAATTTAAAATAGCTGTTTTCTATATGAGCATATGTTAAAATGTAATTTATTCATGTGATCAAAGCTGAATTTTCAGCATCATCACTCCAATTTTCAGTGTCACATGATTCTTCAGAAATCATTCTAATATGCTGATTTGCTGCTCAAGAAACATTTCTGATTATTATCAATGTTGTGCTGCTGAATATTTTTGTGGAAACCGTGATTCTATGTATATTCAAACATGTCAATTCAAAAAACAATTTGAAATATTTTTCGGAAAGTGTAGTATGATAGTTGCTGCATATAAAATAATTCCAAGTAACCAAAACAGTAATTACGCAGTGTTTTGCTCCTACAGCACTGATTTACTATGACATACACAGAGGTGATGATGAATTCCCGAGCATCACGATGGCCTTTAGTTCATCAGCGCTCCTCCTGTGTGATGTTTTACTGCGGTACTGTCACTGACTCACATGTATCCCTCACCATTCATCCCTAAACGCTCACACGTGACATAATGAGCAGGATTGCATCTGTGACGGAGGCTTTAAAGGGCTGCCCATCAGTTAAGAGTCTTTCTTCAGTCTGTGTGGTTAGAGATGCTTGATCAGATGTTTCTGTGTCCAGAATATTCATTTGTTTTGGTTTGGTTTGACCTCACGTTGGTGCGCACTTACATGAGAAACAAGATCGAAATGCATCCCATCTGAAACATTTCTTAACTTGTAAAAGATATTGGCAGGTTATCATGACTAACCGGTTTTATTTGTAAAACATAAACCTACTACATCATACGTATTATGATTCCAAAGGTTTTATCAATGCTGTGGCTTTTTGGCTTGTCGAATGTGCAATAAATTGGCAGTGTGGCTTTGATAACATGACTATTTTTACAAGCCGTGACATTTTTAGGGAATTGATGTCCTTCAGACATCTAAGTGCTTTTGAAAACACAGCTTATTAAAGAAAACAGAGCTGTATGTTTGGAGTGCCCTATGCGGTTTGTTTCTGTAGATGGTGTATAAAGAAGTCTTGGCTCGTGGAAAGGAAGCTGAAGGCCTCGTTTTTCACGAGGACACGTTGTGGAGGCCCTCAAAGCTACTGGATTGAGAGCATTTGTGTTTAGGATCCGTCATTGTGAACTCTGGAAATGAATGTCATGGTGGAAGGAGACACATTCGTTGAGCTTTAAGTGAGCTTATGCTTTATAAACAAACAGAAACGCTCTGCTCACTGCTCAATATCTGATTGCTAAAACAGATTTGAAGGAAAATCAACAGCAAAAGGTCCTGTTTGTTTCAGAAACACATTCTGTGGCTTCAGTTCAAGGCTTTTGCTGCTTCTTACACTCTCAAAAATAAAGGTTTGCCGAGCAATGCCGTAGAAGAACCATTTTTCTTAATGTGAGGAACATTTTAATGATCTAAAGAGCCTTTTTGCACTATAAAGAACCTTTGGTGGTTTTATGTGGAATTTAGTGGAATTATTTTTAAGAGTGTAGACGATCAAAGATAGTCCAGTAAATGACAATGTTAAAAGTATACACCAAAAATGTTCTCTTCATTTACTCATCCTCATATCTTTCCAAACCTGCATACTCTTTCTTATGTGGAACACAAAAGGAGATGTTTAGCAGAATGTTCAAGCTTACAATGAGATTAAATGGTGATAAATGGACAAAAACAGATAAAAGCATCAGTAGTTCATGTGCACTACATTTCAAATCTTAAAAGAAAATTCCAGCCAAAAATTAAAATTTGCTGAAAGTTTACTCACGTTCAGGCCATACAAGATGTAGAAGAGTTTGTTTCTTCATCAGATTTGGAGAAATGTAGCATTCCATCACTTGCTCACCAATGGATTCTCTGCAGTGGGTGCCGTCAGAATGAGAGTCCAAACAGCTGATAAAAACATCACAATAATCCACACCACTCCAGTCCATCAGTTAACATCTTGTGAAGCCAAATGAAATCAATTGTTTTGGAAGTGTTATTATGGATTATGGATTTGTATTTTAGCCAGAAGCAATGGTTTGAAGTTAAAAACAGATTAAAGGGTTAGTTCACCCAAAAATGAAAATTAGGCTGTGTTTTACTCACCCCAGAGCCATCCTAGGTGTATATGACTTTCTTCTTTCAGACGAATCCAGTCGGAGTTATATTAAAAATTGTCCTGGCTATTCCAAGCTCTATCATTGCAGTCAGCGGGTGTTGCAGTGCATCAGTCCAAAAGAAGTGAAATAAAAAGCGCCCATCCATAAACAAAATGTCTCACATGGCTCCGGGGGGTGAACAAAGACCTCCTTTAGCGAATCGATGTGTTTTTGTAAGAAAAATATCCATATTCAAAACATAAT
>NW_015626872.1:488406-522889 GCF_001515625.1 Sinocyclocheilus rhinocerous
GATGCAATGCTACATTTCTCCAAATCTGATGAAGAAACAAACTCATCTACATCTTGGATGGCCTGAGGGTGAGCATATTTTCAGAACATTTTAATTTTGGGGGGAACTCTTCATTTATGACAGCTTTGTGTGAGAACCAGGCTGAAATTTAAATTGTTATTTATTGAAAGTCTTGTTTGACAGCTGTTGTCACCATTTACGTTCATTGTATGAAGAGCAGCTTGTTCTGCTAAATCTCTCCTTTTATGTCCCATGCAAGACATGGGGGTGAATAAACAATTGTAATTTTTTTGGTGAACGATCCCATGAACATGTTTGTCATCCTAAATGGTCTTGTAATGTTATAGTCAGTTTATGGATCCGTTGCGTGAATGTGAAATGATCTGTGGCGTCCCTCACATGTTGAATATGACTGTGTTTTGATGTGTGTGTTTTGGCCTGGACAGACGGCAGCTGATTGGGACGCAGTGGGAGCGTGAACAGGGCAATGAATGCAGTGAAGAGCAGTGAACAGACTCCAGATCATGAGTCCAGCATGAGGAAGCCTGACCTTCATCCCTGCTCAAACACAGAGCACAAGAACGGTGAGTGCATCATCACACCAGAGCAAAATGTAAAATCTAGCATCAAAAAGCTGAGAACACTTCATTTATTGCATTGAATCTGTCTTACAAGTTGCAATGTCAAAATTTACACATTAGCATGGAAAACATTGCATGGATGCCACTTTTGACAGCAGATGAAGGACGATCGATGGAGGGCAGCTACTACTAGTTAACTTGTACAGTCACAATTCTTGAGTCTCGAGTAATTTTCCAGAAGTAACATTGATTATGTGTGTATTAAATACTGGCACTTTAGTGTGACATTAAAATTCAGGCAACAGATGCAATGAAGTTAGTCAAAGTGAGTCATGTCAAATGCATTTCTCCAAAGTCCTTTTAAGACAAGTCATGTCACTCAGCGACCGTCTTTGAAATGCCTCTCGGGCATGCAAGTGCAACTTCCCCAAAACTGTTCACTAAGCTTACGATCAAATTTCATATTTGAAATCACCAAAGAAATCTGACAACAACTGTGTCATAAATGTTGTTACTTTTGCTCAACTAGTGTTATAAAAAGCTTATTTTTCAGGCTAGATCAGCCAGTGCGCATGCGCAGTCATAAGCGCACATCTCAGAGCGCTGACTGTTTCTATAGCAACCGGGACCCCCATTCAAAACTATACCAGTGACACGTCTTGGGTATTCTATAGTCTTTGATTTCTCCAGCACAGAACGTTCTCCTAATGTTAGTGTACGGTTCTCATTTGAGGACTTTTTAGGAACTAATTCCAAACATTCTTGCAATGCGCTTTAATTTTTAATAGCCAGAATGTTGCAACAGAATGTTGCATGGGTTTTTGTGTGTGTGTGTGTGACAACCTAATGTGAACTTAAAATGAATTTTAACTAATGCTTATTTTAAGTGCCGTATTTTTTGCTTTATCAACATGCACTAACTGACGTTTATAGTCATGAAATCAGGGACGCATTTGAGATGCATGCATGCAACGTTTCGGCTGAACTCTTGAGATCGGGTGACCTGAGATGGAGGTTAATAGCAGCCATATATCTCGTGTTCTCTCTGCACATCACAAATCTGTCTGCAAAACACAGCAACATACCAGCAAACAGACACACAGAATACAAAAGTACATGGGGTCATTGATAACCTCATACCAGTTTATCAAACTTTATGACAAATGATTTAATCATTTTCCTTCATGATCTCGAAATGCGAATATTCCTCTTTAAGAAAAGCGTTTATTTTTGCCAATATACATACCAGGTAAATAGGTAAGTATGCAAAGCACGGCTCTGCCAAGAAACTCCCCTGGCCAGATAAAACAAGATTGTTTGAACACTTTATTAGAAGCAGCTGATGACTAATCCATGCTGAAATATCAGCGCGCTCCGCTTTTCCACTTCATAGTCTAATCAAACCAGCTTAAATGCCACTCGAATCACAAGGTTTAGAGATGAAAGTATTTGCGGAATGCCGCGATACAAACTGTATTTTTAGAATGATGGATCCCTGGACTCCCAGCTCATTCTGAGAGAGAGACTCGGCTTCCCAGTTTTCCATGATGTCATGTGTGGCGTTTGGGTGAAAGCGATCGAGGGGGCAAGAGAAGGTTTGAGCCGTTCGAGCTCTTCGGGTGAGCCTGACCGTGAAGATTTGTTGTGTATTTGCTTACATTGTTTGGGAATTGTAGCAACACACTTTAATGCTGTTAACAGAACAGCACTGTTAATCCTGAAGCTCAGTTCCCACATGCAGACATGGAGTGGAAACAGGCATTACATCACAGTTTGTCAAATACTGCAGCTATGCAGTCTTGTTAAACAAAAGTACGACTTTCAAAGTATGAAACTGGCACATTTTGTGCATTTGTTTTGGTCAAATAACCTGAGCGAGCTGAATGTAACCGGCCTGAAGACACACTCTTCAGCTCAAATGAAAATAAGCACGCATGCATTCATCAAAACTCTAAAAATGTAAAATAAAAATGGGGATAGATCACCCAAATTCTCACAGGTTTGGAACGATATAAGGGTGAGTGAACGATGACAGAATGTTCATCTTTAGGTGAACTATTTCTTTAACTTGAGCTCTTCAGATCACTGAGCTCAAGCCTCAAATGGAAAGGCCGAACCATCCTGTGACGTGAGCTGATCGCTTTAAACTGTCACACAGATGCTGTGTGTGGGTTTGTTTAGGATTAACACACATCACATAAACTAAATACACAACACGTCCCTAAAATAATAAATCTCAGTTGTTGTGTACAGCATGTCAGTGTGTTGATGTGTTGAGAGGATCCACAGGATGGCATCATTCACACAGCAGTGGCTGCACATGCTAGCTTTGTTACAGAGATGACACTTCTGTTAGAAAATATTATGTCATTTTGAAACTGCATGGCATTCCGTGGAATACAAAAATAGATGTTTAGCAAGATGTTCAAGCTGCTCTTCCATGCAAAGTAAATAAATGAATGATGTCAAGCTCCAAAAATGACAAAAAGCACCATAAAATTCACAGAAGTCGTCCATATGACTTGTGCAGGATGTTTCAAATCTTCTGAAGGCCTTTGGTAGCTTTGTGTGAGGAATAAAAAAAATTTAAAAAGTAAGTAGTTATTCACTGAAAAGCATGATAAAGAAAGTGTGTATGTGATTAAATAACAATGCAAATTTCAGTCTGTTCCTCAAACAAACTCATCTCATGAGCTTAAACTTCATTCATCTTACATGGAAAAGAACAGTGTGAACATTCTGCCTCACTGCAAAAAAAATTAATAAATCCTAACTTAGTATTTTTGTTGTTTTCCCATTCAAATATCATTCTTACAAATAACAATCTTAAAATGAAGATGCATTTACTTGGTAAGGAAAATTAATGAGATATGTCTTGTTTTCTGAATAATTGAATCAATCAGTAAATAGATAAATTTATGCTCAAACCAAGAAGAAATATCTGCCTAGTAAACTAGTTTTTTTTTTTCTGACCCCTTTGACAGATATTTATTCTTATTATTTATGTTTTAAATTTTGATGCATTTTTTTAAGGAAACAATATTTTATTCATTTAAGCCATTTTGCTTCTCAAGTAAATGTATCTTGATTTAAGAAAGTATAGATAAGACAAAAGAAAGGCCAAAAAAAAACGGAAGATGAAAACTTTGCAGTGTGAACATCACATTTTTTCTTCCATGGAAGAAAGAAGAGGTTTGGAACGACATGAGGGTGAGTAAAAGATGACCAATTTTTCATTTTGGGGTGAACTATCCCTTTAACTTTTCTGTTAATTGTCCCCTCTAAGAATTTGCATGTATTTTTATCTCATGATCAGCTTCTGGTTTCCTTTGCACTATTCTTCTGGAGCTGAAGAAAGGCTTTTTGTCAACAAACTACATATGCTTCAGATCATCTCAAAGTGTGTCTGTCCGCCGAAGTGCTACTGTTTACATTTTGTTCTTCCCATTAAACCATTGTTTGTTAGTTCATTTGTCAGCGAGTGCTGCTGCGGCCTAATAAAACAAAGCGTCTGACGTTGAGTGGATTTTCTGTGTTGTCGTCAGGCTCATTTGTCATTGATCTGAGGAACAGGCTGACTGACGTCATGATCAAAGCGAGACACGAGCGCTCATGACAGGACTGAGCACAACATCAGCACCGGGTTCCAAACACTCTCAAATCAACATTCTTTCCTCCACACTATATTTCATAATCTGCGGCGGCAAAACTCTTCGCTCTGCTGCTTCATGCAAACAATTAGAGGAGAGGAAGTGAATGAGGAACTTAGGTCAGTTCCTATCAAACACACCACCAATCACACCGCAACAACTGGACACACATGACTGCATTTGTTTCTGAAAAAGAGAAAAAAAACTTTTGAAGTTGCTCGTAATTACTCTACTCACCACTGATTAGGCTTTCTTTAATGAATGAGTTGGAGCAGATCGCTTTGCTTTGATTTGTTTAGCATTTTTAGACATCATTATCAGATTATTATATTTTATTATAAATTATTAAATAAGAATTATAAGTTATTAAAATAATAAAAGATGAAAATAGTCGAAGAAATAAAGAATGAAGTAACTGTTCAGACTTTTTTGTGGAAGCCTGGAATAAAAAATAAAAAGATCATTGTAACTTTTTATCTCACAATTCTGACTGTTATTTCTTGCAGTACTGCGTTTACACCCCACAATTCTTTTTTTCTTTTTTTCCTGCCATGGAATAAAAAATTAAAATGGTAATTGTGACATTTTATCTCACAATTATGACTTTTTTCTTTCTTCTGTGTTTATATCTTGCAGTTTGGCATTTATATCTCACAATTCTGTTAATATCTCATAATTCAGAGTTTATATCCCACAGTTCTGAGTTTATATCTCATGATTCTGCGTTTATATCTCAAAATTATGTGTTAATATCTCATAATTCTGCATTTATATCTTGTAATTCTGAGTTTATAATCACAATTCTGCACTAGTATCTCACAATTCTTTAATATCTTTCAATTCTGAGTTTATCTCTTGTAATTCTTTGTTAATATCTCATAATTCTGAGTTTATATCATGATTCTGAGTTTATATCTCAAAATTCTGGGTTAGTATCTCATCATTCTGCATTTATATCTTGTAATTCTGAGTTTATATCACAATTCTGCGCTAGTATCTCACAATTCTTTGTTAATATCTTTCAATTCTGAGTTTATCTCTTGTAATTCTTTGTTAATATCTCATAATTCTGAATTTATATCTCATGATTCCGAGTTTATATCACAATTCTGCGCTAGTATCTCACAATTATTTGTTAATATCTCATAATTCTGAGTTTATATCATAATTCTGTTAATATCTCATAATTCTGAGTTTATATCATAATTCTGTGTTAATATCTCATAATTCTAAGTTTATAACACAAATCTTAGTTTATATATCATAATTCTGAGTTTGTATCTCACAATTCTGAGTTTATGTCTTGCAATTATGTGTTAATATCTCATAATTCTGCATTTATATCTTGTAATTCTGAGTTTATATCACAATTCTGCACTAGTATCTCACAATTCTTTGTTAATATCTTTCAATTCTGAGTTTATCTCTTGTAATTCTTTGTTAATATCTCATAATTCTGAGTTTATATCATAATTCTGTGTTAATATCTCATAATTCTGAGTTTATATCATAATTCTGTGTTAATATCTCATAATTCTAAGTTTATAACACAAATCTTAGTTTATATATCATAATTCTGAGTTTATATCTCACAATTCAGAGTTTATGTCTTGCAATTATGTGTTAAAGGGGTCCTATTATGCTTTTTCACTTTTTCAACTTTATGCCAGACTGGGGAGAGAGGTGTTGTAATAATGTAAACTATGTGAAAAATAATGGTTTTTCGAACAACCTAGTATGAGAGCCTGTTCTAGTACACCCCCAAAACAAAATCAAAACTTTGTAAAAGAGCATAATAGGACCCCTTTAATATCTCATAATTCTGCATTTATAGTTATAGTAAGTTTATATCACAATTCTGCTCTAGTATCTCATAATTCTTTGTTAATATCTCACAATTCTGAGTTGATATCATAATTCTGTGTTAATATCTCATAATTCTAAGTTTATAACACAAATCTTAGTTCATATATCATAATTCTGAGTTTACGTCTCACAATTCTGAGTTTATGTCTTGCAGTTATGTGTTAATATCTCATAATTCTGCATTTGTATCTCACAAATCTGTCAGTATCTCAAAATTGTGTGTTGATATCTCGTAATTCTGAGTTTATATCTCATGATTCTGAATATATATGTTACAATTCTTACTTTTTTCAGGATTGCAAGAAGAAAAAAAAGCCAGACTTGTAAGATGAAAAGTCGTAATTACCTTTTTTTCATTTTTTCATTTCATTGTTGAAATGGCTTCCATACTTTTGTCTTGTATTGTACATATGAAGAAAGACACCAGCATCTTAGAATAAAAATACTAAGAAGGTACAAACAACATTTGCGGCTGAACTTCAAAGCTTTCTCTCACTTTCATTGACCCAGATAATAGCGCGGTCGCTCCTCGCACCAGGAATGGATCGACTTTCCCTCTTTGTTTTATAGCCAGACCTGTCTCATAAACGCATTCACTCACGTGCCAAATGAGACGGATATGTGAGAGCATGAGCTTATAGTGCTGAAACGAATCGGTGACGGAAGGCCTGACTGACTCTTTGATTCACTGCAGAATGAATCATGGCCAGTGTGTGATCCTGGACTCATCTGCTGCTCTTTTAATCAAATATTAATCAAATATGTTCGTTCGTTCATTCCAGAGCTCATTTCACACACTGTATTGACTGTGTGTGCATATTACTCAAATGAATATCTGAATGCTTAGATATTTTTGTCATTGCTTCAGCATATATTCTACAAACAAATAGTTAATGTTGAGTAATATATCAGACAAATAAAAGTGATACTGCATAAGATAGGGTTAGGGTTAGATATTTTGACTATTATTTTTTTTAATTATTTTGTCTTTTTCAACTTTTTTTCAATTAATTACGAACAATGCATTACTAGTGCAATATGACAAAATACACTGTTAAAGATACAGTCTATCAAAACAAAACAATCTTTTTGAAAATTTGAGAGAGAGAAAGAGTTATTATATCATTGAGATACTTTTATAATTTTTGATCATATTTTAAATCTGTTTTTATTTTAATTTTTCTTAACATTTTTGTAATTTTGTTGTGGGTTTATGTCATTTTTAGTAGTCGTTTAAAATCTGTCTATATAGTTTTTATTCATTTTTATATCAGTTTTAGTTATTTCAGTACATCAAGTTAAACTAAATGAAAATGAGAAATGTTGACTGGCTATGCCAACTAGCTGAAATAAGAAGTTATTGATGTTTTATTTTATTTCAGTTAACATTCATTTTATTTCAAGTAACAAATAGATTTTGTTTGTTTTTAATGGTTTTGATTTTAGTTTTACTTTTAGTTTATAAGAGATATTTTATTTGAAAATGAGATGATGTTCTAGGCTGTGTTTCCCAAAAGCATCGTAAGTCTAAGTTGATTGTAGATCCAATGGTGGCAATGGGTCTACAATGTTTTTAGGCGAAACGCAACCCTATACAGCTCAGCCACTTAAACTTAAGGACCAGCTTTAACAGTTTTACGCTAATTAATGTGATAAATACTCCCTCAAAATGTTTAACAGGTTGTTTATGATTGCAAACCCTTCTAGAGAAGTGTGTCCTGAAATGAAGGACAGAGGACAGAGCCAGTGTTTACTGTAGTGACTTCGGCCCTCTGGTTAGTTACTCTAACCTACTCTGTGATCTAATGCAACTGTTTTAAAGCTAACATTTAGACGGAGCAGATCCAGGCAAATCCACAACACTATCAAATAGCCTAATTCTTTCAGTGTTTACAGCAGCTGATAATAGCTTTCAGCAATATAATATTCTCCGTCCTGCGCAGTCAAACCGGAAAACATGAGGTCATCGCATCCACTGCTCTATTTTTAGCCATTTAACGGCTGCATATTAAACAAAGCACTCAAGAAATTCAATTAAGAAAGCGCTGGGCCGCGCTGACCTGAAAACAAGCAGCGAGCTGCTTCAGAAACGCCGCGCGGTGGCTAGCATGCGAGTGCAGCTTAAAGCCTGGATTTTGAGGCGGCAAAGATTAATGGGCACTATCTTTTTCAGGTGTTGTATTGTGGATACTAGAGATTTGGGTTGTGAGTTTTACCAAGGGAGAAATCCTTTCCTTGGAAATGAAAACAGTAACACAATATACAGGCTTTATCCAGCTCAGCTGAGAGATGAACCTTCATTCCTCACAGCGCTTCTACAGCATCTCGACACGGCTGCGCCGACAGATCAAAATCACCAATCTGCTCAGATTAGAGACGCAAATAACCATTATTTTGAGAATCGATTCATCTGACAACTATTTATTCAATTAATCAGAAACAAATTCAAATATTATGCATTATTCAAATAATTGTATAAAAAATGAATGTGGAGCAAAACTGATTGTTTTGCATGATCAAAATTAGGAATCGGTTAAAATTAGGGCTGCAACTAACAATTATTTTAATATTTCTTTGATTAATCGGATGCAAATTCAAATGTTATTAATTATTAAAATGTAATCATTTTAAAGATGACATATCATGAAAATCGGACTTTTCCAGGTTTTAAGTCTCATTATAATATTACTGCCCCTTAATCTGTAAGTTTCCACCCACGGCGCCATCATTTGATTTCGCAAGTGACAACGGTGTACCAGCTCTAATGCCATGGTGAAAGTTTGAGCAAAGCATGCTAACTTCTGTCTTTGGCTGCACAGGCGAGCACAGAACGCTATTTAGAGTCGCAGCCTCAGAGGAGACAAAAGAGCAGTGGATTTATTGATTTATTTAGACACATTCTGGGGACACCAGAGACTTATATTACATATTGTAAAAAGGGGCATAATATGTCTCCTTTAAGGAAAAATAATATGGAACAAAGCTGATTGTTCGATGAGATCAAAATCAGGAATCAGAGCAGCAACTAATGATTATTTTGATAACCGATTAATCTGTCAACTATTTAATCTATTAATCAGATAAACATCCAAATATTATTCATTATTAAAATATAATAAATTTATTTTAAAAAATTAAGCAAAACTGATTGTTTTACAAGGTCAAAAGCAGATACAATTAGGACTGCAATTGACTATTACAATAATAATCTATTAAAATTAAAAAATGTAAAAAAAAAAAAGTGAAGCAAAACTGGAAGATTTTTACGAAAAATCTGAAATTAGGGCTGCTATTACCGATTATTTAGATAATCGATTTGATTGTCTATATTTTTATATGTATTTCAAAACATACAAAAATTGCCAAAAATATATTTGCTAAAATATTTTTCCAAAAATAATCTACCAATATATTTTTTTGCCATTTTTGTATATTTTTGATTTTATATATATATATATATATATATATATATTTTTTTTTTTTTATCATTTAAAAGTTTATTTTGCCCTCCATATATTTTCAACCCAATAAATTACATTCACATTTCGCATTCAGAGAAAAACTTTATTTGTTGTCTCTAACACATATGAATATATAATACATTTGAAAAAAAAAAATCTTAAAATTATTACATTTATTAAATCATTCTAAATTTAGTTTTGACCGTAAAATTGGAAATGTATTTTCTTGTCCCTGAAATACATTTTAAAATATATTTTGGTATGTGTAGGTTGAAATCTAGTATTCTCTCATTTTCAAAAATATCTTTCATTTAACTTATAACATATATTTAACATATATTTTGGCCAGAAAAAAAAAACTCTTTTTTTTTGTCCTATGGGCAGCATGCAGACGTGATTAATTGATAATCAAATTCATTGTTGATTATTTTCATTATAGATCATAATGGATTAGTAGTTCAGATCCAGCGTGTGTGTCATGTAGAGCCCAGTGAGTGACTTCATCTGCTGTTTTTGTGTGTGTTTTCTCAGTGTACTGTGACCAGAGCTGCGCGATTGAGACGTGGCCAAAAGCCTAAACGCTCGCCGAAGCCATCGACTCTAATTCACCAAAGATAAAAATAAACAGAGACATTCTTGGTCATTTCTTTATGCTCTTTATTTGAGATTCATTCGCTTTTGTGCAGCTCAGGTTGTACATCATGTTCTCCGAGACACATCCTTCAGCCTTTTTAGGTGAAATCCAGCGAAATCTAGTTTGGAGGTTATCAGAAAGCGTTCAGTGCTTTCATAAGACTGTGTAAACAGAGTGGCACGGGTTTGTGACTGCAAACAGACATTTCCTCGCAGGCCCAGATCATTCACATTTGAACTGCAGCCCTTTCCAAACATCTGAGAGTGAAATGCAAGAATGAATTCGCGAGCAATGCGATCCAGGTATGTTTGGGAGTGATAGAGAAGGTAAGTTAGAAGCACATGTTAATTTGAAGGGAAGCATCTGGAGATGATGATGATGAGGAGGAGGAACGCAGCGGTGTGAGCGAGGACGGCAAACACACTCGTTTAACACAAACAAAAGCCCACTAATGTGTTGCAGCTTTGCATCAACAGAAAAACAGCACAACGCTTTACGACTTTATTAGTCAGCCTTTTAATTCATCTTGCTGCCAGCTCAGAGACTCTCAACACAATACAGGACTTTATTATTCAATAAAGCAGCAATATAACCCACTTTACTATTTCCTTCCCAACACGAGAACATGCGGTATTTCTATGATTTGTTGTTCTGCGGGAATCGTCGTGTCGGTGGTGGTCCTGCTTTAATAAAGCCAGCGGGAAGCGTTCGTTTCAATAGGAGCCAAAGGCTGCATTAATAGAGGAATAATTGGTAATGCTTCATTTGAAGCCCTCTCTCACAAAGGCCATGAAGAGCTTCACAGCATCCTGATGAAGCCTGGAACCTGCTGATGTCAGCAGATCAAAATGTAATGCAAATGGTGTGAGATCGCATTGATTTGACCCGTTTATTGATAAAAGAACATATTGAGAAAAAAAACAAAAAAACATTGTCAATTATATTGGTGCTAAGATACTACTATATATGTCATTTTTATTTTTGTACTCTCTGTTTTAATTTTAGTTAAACTTGTAGTCATGTGTGTTGTCATTTGTAATTATTATAGTGTTTATTACTTTTTAAAATTCCGTTTGTTATTTTAGTATCAAGTAATTATAATGAAAACTTTGTCTTCTCAACTACCTATTTTTATTGTATTTTTTTGTATTAATTAATTTATTTATTCATTGAGTTTTTGTTTTAGTTAACTATAATAACCCTGATATGTAGATTTTTTTTTTTTTTAAGTATTGTTTGATGATTTGTTGATTATAAATCTATATGAACCCTTTTGACCTAAGAAAGCACTGTTCATCTTTTAACCTTGGCTTACATTTTAACCTTTCACTCACATTGTTTAATAAAGCCAGCGGGAAGCGTTCGTTTCAATAGGAGCCAAAGGCTGCATTAATAGAGGAATAATTGGTAATGCTTCATTTGAAGCCCTCTCTCACAAAGGCCATGAAGAGCTTCACAGCATCCTGATGAAGCCTGGAACCTGCTGATGTCAGCAGATCAAAATGTAATGCAAATGGTGTGAGATCGCATTGATTTGACCCGTTTATTGATAAAAGAACATATTGAGAAAAAAAACAAAAAAACATTGTCAATTATATTGGTGCTAAGATACTACTATATATGTCATTTTTATTTTTGTACTCTCTGTTTTAATTTTAGTTAAACTTGTAGTCATGTGTGTTGTCATTTGTAATTATTATAGTGTTTATTACTTTTTAAAATTCCGTTTGTTATTTTAGTATCAAGTAATTATAATGAAAACTTTGTCTTCTCAACTACCTATTTTTATTGTATTTTTTTGTATTAATTAATTAATTTATTCATTGAGTTTTTGTTTTAGTTAACTATAATAACCCTGATATGTAGATTTTTTTTTTTTTTAAGTATTGTTTGATGATTTGTTGATTATAAATCTATATGAACCCTTTTGACCTAAGAAAGCACTGTTCATCTTTTAACCTTGGCTTACATTTTAACCTTTCACTCACATTGAAAATCACTAAAATTTCATACATTTATGAATGGAGTACAAAACGACTAAACATTCCTTTAAGATTCCTTCAAATTCATATGAGGGTTATTATTGTAAACTAAAACTGAAACCAAAATGAACATAGATAAAACCATAAAAAATGTTACTTAAAATAAAATAAATGTTAACTGAAATAAATTTTAAAAAATAAATAAATAAATAAAAAATCAGCTACTTGCCAAGACAACAATTTAATTTATTTTTACCTTATGTACTAAAATAACTAAAACTAAAAGAAAAATATGAAAACAAAAGAAAAACTACTAAAAATAACAAAAACACAACAAAATTACTGTAAACTACTGTAAAACTGTAACTAAAATGAAAATGAAAACAGAAAATATTAATAAAAACTATAATAGTATCTCAGTGACACTGCTTCATATTTTCTTAATATTTATTGTACATTTCAAGTCTGGTTTTCTGCAGCTGTAATTAGATGAATAATGTATGTGATTATTTGTGTTGGCTTTCCTTTTATTTTCTTTTAATACTGTTTCATGTATTATCAGCTAAGTGAATATCTCATCACATATAGGTTATGATGTGAGTAACGGCGGATCAGATTGTCATATGTGAATGTCTCTCATTAGATGTGCAGGTCTGTGAGCGCTGAGCTGGATGTGGTATTCATTAAAGCGTAATGCGGTGAATCAATCAAACGCTGCCTTACATTTCTTTTGAAAGCTGCCTATCCCAAAAGCCAAAGCAAACACGGCAGATGGGGTCATATTTTGAAAGGTTTCCACTGACATACCAGCAGCTCTGGGAATCAGCTAGAACACAAACAACAAAATACCGCTTTCATATTGAAATTTCTGCAGGAGCCAACATCTATCAGACGGCATCAGCTCTAGAGAGATCAGACGTCTGTCTCATAACCAACCAACAGACGCGTTTGACTAATTACACTGACGAACCAAACATCTTAGTCTGCGAACAATGCTTTCTCATTTCTGAAGATGATGGAATGGAGCTTCAGTCTGTGTGTTTGAGTGACAGCACCGGCTCATCCAATGGTGTGTGTTTGTGGGCGGGGCCAAGCAAACACAAAACGTTGCCATATGGTTCGCATTTGGTTTTCTTTTGGAGAATCAGATAATAATGTTCTGGGAATGTTCTCTGTCGGTTCTTTATTTGCAACCCAAAACTAACCTTCCCAGAACATTGCAGATTTTTATTTTTTTTTTTAATAACCTAAAGTGAGCCTATACAGAAGATTATCCAATGGTTATTTTTAGCTTTTTTTATGACCTAAAGATAACCTATACGAAATGTTCCACGGGTTATTTTTTGGATTTATTCTTATAACCATGTCAACTAAATTTTCATAACCATAAACAATATTTTGCAGAATTGCATGACTGAAATTTGTATAGAAAATTGTAGAAATTAGATCAGTCAAAATGTGTTTTATTATTATTGTTATTATTATTATCTCTAATTATAAGGATACAGACAAATATTTTTAAAGAAATATATTGCTTTTGTACATTACAATAGTAATGTAAAATAAATGAATAATTATTATAATTTTATTTACAGTACAACTATAGTTTGTATAACCATGTCAACTAACTTTTCATAACCATAAGCAATATTTTGCAGAATTCCATGACTAAAATTTGTATAGAAAATTGTAGAAATTAGATCAGTCAAAATGTGTTATAATGATATTATTATTATTATTATTATTATTGTTGTTGTTGTTGTTGTTGTTGTTGTTTTAACTCTAATTATAAGGATAAATACATATATTATTAAAAAGAAATATACTGCTTTTGTAGATTACAGTTATACTGTAAAATTAATTTTTGATAATTATAATTTTATTTATAGTACAAGTTACACTACTAATATGTTCATGTTTTAAATTCATCACCTTCACATGTTCACACCCTTAAGCTTTTAAAATTTCAAATGGTGAAACGCTGTAAACTTCTGTCCTCAAAAATGTTGGAAATGATGTGAATGTGTAAATAAATTAAACCTCACACACGGTGCGTTCCCAAATACTCGCAGCACATGCAGCGAGTTACTGTGATCGGAGCCAAAAAATCATCTTAAAATAAAAAAACGTGAACAAAACTATGGTTAAAAAAAAAAAAAAAAAAAAAAATGCACCAGATTATCATTCTTACAATTCAAGTGGAATCATACAATATTTAATCAACGCAAAAAAATTCTATTTTGGTGAATGCTAATTTTAGACCCCACCTTCAACATTTTTAACAATCTAAAAAAAAAAAGAGATAATATTCCTCATTCTACAGTTGTGTGCCCATATTTTTATTTTATCTTTTGACTATTTTGATTATTATTATTATTTACTAATTTAATTATTCATGGCAAAATAAATATAGCTTCACCTGTATATAAATGTGCTTTGTGTCGAGTGTTTCTCATTGAAACTCAAAAGACATGTAAAACCAGTCTGCCATAAAGACACCTGTTTGTTTCATATAATCTGTAAATCTATACAACTATTTAAACTTTCAGTTGACAAGTAGTAATGAAATATATTTCTAAGTGCACACTAGCAGTGTTTGTTCAGTGGACTGACTGTCTGTTGTCTCACAGTAATGGAGTGTTCAGAGAGATAAGCATGAGATGGTTCTGTAAAGTATGCGGTCAGTGAAACTCCCTGTCATCATACTGGAGGTGAAAACACTGAACATATCACACATTCATCTGAACAGCACCTCACACTATCCCACCACACACACACACACACACACACACATTCTTATATATGTGGTTTATGGGTTCATTCCATAGGCGTAATGGTTTTTCTACTGTAAAAACCACTGTGTTTTCATGTGCTGCATGGTCAATCTTGAGATTTTGGGATATTTGACTTTTCATAACATGTTGTTTCAGACTAGTGAAAGGAAAACGGCCAAAATACGCATTTAAGCATTTATTTCGACACTTTATCTATTTGTGTCTGTGGATTTCAATTCCAAAATCTTTCAAGATTTTTTTTTCTCTTACATACAGCAAACTTTACAGTTTTATTCCTATCTATATTCTGAAGGCTTTTACTGGGGGTTTTGCTCATATATCATTCACAGTGATTTTTGTAAAAGTGTCTTCCTAAACACATGGTGAAAATGTATGGAGTGATAAAGAGAGAAATCCAAAACCTTTAATATGTCAACAAAATCCACAACAAAACAATCACAAGAATTTTGAACCTGAATTTCACAAGAATTTCACAAACAAGAATTTTGGCCTTTTGTGAATATTTAATTAGATAATTACTTATTTGCATATTTCTTCATGTAATCAAACAACTGTGGAATCATGGTGATATCTATCAGTTACCTTTTTACCCTATTCACCTTTGGTGTCTTGCCTTAAAATAAATTTCTGTCATGACAACTCTCTGAGGGATTGGCATGGTAATGTGGTAACTCTTTAGTTTAGGGACCAGTTCTCACTATTAACTAGTTGCGTATTAGCATACCTATTATTATCATATTGGCTGTTTATTAGTGCTTATAAAGCACATATTCTGTATAACCATATTCTACATCCCTAATCCCAATACCTAAATTTAACAACTACCTTACTATTAATAAGCAGCAAATTAATAGTTTATTGAGGCAAAAGTCATAGTTAATAGCTTGTTAATAACGAGAATTAGACCTTAAAATAAAGTGTGACCATTTAAGTAAATAAATTCAGATAAATAAAGCCCAGTTTTTGATGTGTGTTTGTAGACTGTGCAGCGGTTAATAATCATCTGATGGCGTGCTGATCTCAGTGACTGTGTGATTCAGAGTCAGTCTGACCGCAGCAATAATGTTTACATCTCCAGCTCTGCTTTCCTCAGTGTTTTCAGTGGAAGAGCTTTGAGAGAAAGTGAGATCACCTGAACTGTAAACTCTAAGAACGGAGTTAAGTGGGACTTTAAGAGCACAGCCGTTTAACCTCCAAACCATGCTTAAAATAAAGCCATTACTAGGTGAATTCAGACATTCTGATCTGTCTGTCCGTTAGTTTAATGAGTATTGAAACAGTCAGAACAGACTGAAGGACCTGTGGTGAGTGGATGATGCTTAAATGATCTAGGAGGAATAACATTTAGACATTCGTGCATTTGGCAGATGCTTTTCTCCAACGCGGCATGCATTGCATCCAAGGTATTGATGTGATCAGTTCATGCATTGTCTTGGGAATCGAACCCATGACCTTGGTGTGCAAAGCACCATGCTCTACTATTTGAGCTGCAGTAATGCTCTAACAGTGCTGAGTCATTTTAGTCTCATTAGGGATTTAAAAAAATAAAAAATAATGCAAGTTTGTTGAATAACAGCATGTGGTTTTATCAAGCCAACATAAGCTTCAAAACAAGAACATGAGTAGTAAATACAGCCGATAGCTATTCTGTCGAGCATGTGTCGCGCTGGCGTAATGGGATCGTTTGCTTGTTCAAAAGTATTATCAGAGGCCATTTTTTCATGGGTGTTAAGAGCAAACATATGCCTTTGCATGTTTATTAAGGTTTTCAATCTGAAAAGAAAGCAGAAATGCTGAAGACGTAATGTAGCGAATCAGAACGATGATAAGCCACGTCATTTCCTACTGACAGCTCATGTAATCATCAGCGTCTCTGCCGCGTATGTTTGCAGTGAACAGAGAAAGGCAGAAGCTGCCATTGTCCTTTAAATCACGGAGGTAAAGTTGGACCAGAGTTTTTAGATCCTAGTTATTCTCACAGGGTCGCCGTCAGACAAACGCGGGCCGCTTTATGGCATGTGACACTGTGGGAACCTGCCTGGACCAACACAAATACAGCCTCTGTCTTTCCTCGTCCGGAGGAAAATTGGAGCGCTTGACAGCATGTTTCAGTCTGGGCCGTTTGGAGGTGTTTGGATCAATCCAAGACACGAAAAGCCAAATATTTTCACTATTCAAAACTCAATCCCTTTTGATGCAGCGCTGCTGCGGTGTGACGGGAGACTGACGTTTCCTGTCAGTCTGAAGGTCAGAGGTCACAGAGATGCAGTGAGTTAACAAAGCTGTTCATATTTCAGCTACAGGAAACATAGAAGGCTTCTCTGTAAACCATGATATTTCCTAGCAGTGTGTTTGCGAGGTGCATTGACCCGAAGGCTGGTTTTGATGACTGTTACTACATGCAGTGGAGCTTGGTTTAAAGAAATCGGTTTGAGAAAGCTTTCTTAGTTAGTGTGTGTGTGTGTGTGTGTGTGTGTGTGTGTGTATATTAGACAATGTATTACAACAGAAACAATGTATACTATTATAATTTATGTATATTACATCATTTAAATGCAATGACAAATAACACAAATTCATTATATATATATATATATATATATGTAGCCCTATATTAGTGTTGTCAAATAATTAATCGTGATTAATCGCATCCAAAATAAAAGTTTTTGTTTACATAATATATGTGTGTATTTATTTTTGGTGAACTACTGTTCATGTGTACCCTTAGCCCGATGCTTTCTTACCAAAGTGACAAAACGCTGCACAAATTACGTTCCTGACAAACAGCAGAACAGGCTGAGAAGATCAATTTCCAGCAACCAAAGATATAAAAAGACCTCAAACGCAATTCAGTTGCTAACCAGTTGAATACCTTGGCAAGATGCTACTGCATAATACAATGGATGAGTCCCTAAAGACGAAAAAAAGAGAAAGATTAAACGCAAGTTACACAGACAAATGTGAAGTGCGAGTTTAATGGCCGCCATAAACAAGGGGACGCCTGACACTGTCTAACATCTCCAGAACATTTACACAAAACACGGACATCCACATCTCACACATGTAGCATGACGTCCTTCAAGAGGTTTTATATATAATCTATGGGGAAAACATAACTCCACGCTCACGAGACACACGCCAAACACATTCCTCAACATATACAGTAGTCTTCAGACTAAACACGCATGTTACATGGAGTTCATCTGATCCAAACATGTACAACTCTTTCTTTCCAATCATAAATCAAACTATGAAAGCAGATCTCAGTTTACTTGACAGAAACCAAGTAGATTTGTTCTTGCAGATTGAGAGGAGACACGGCATGAATCTGTTATTTTTCGTACATGTTTTTGTATTCATTGAAAGCAGTAGCAATGGCTTCTTATAGGACAAATGTATTTCTATTTGGAGTGATGGAATTTTAATTTGTGGCTGAGGTTTAGCAGACAATATATAAATCAAAAACATTTATAAATATTTTTTGAGGGCTCTTAAAAGTGTAAAATGGGCTTATGTTTTCCTGCCTGCTGTTTTCCACATCTCTGCTCGGGATAGTAGCTAGTACAGGGCTTTCTTGCATATTCATGTGTGCCATTATAGCTTTTGTATCATGTCCCAATTTGATTCAGCAGTGTGTGATTTCAAATTTGATATCTACACTTGGGTATATTTCAGTTAAAATGTTTATTTTGCTTACAAATAAAAAAAAATCTTGTTCTGCTAATGCTTTACAATAAGCAGTAAACAGCAGTAGTTTAAACTGATCCAGATTGTTAACTCGTCTTTTAAACTATTCATTCAAAGAATAATTTTATTTATTTAGGGAATCATTCTTCACTAGTGTCACTGCATAGTTTTGATTAACTAAGAAGAGCCAGCTCATAAGAGTCATTTGTTTGAGAATCAGACTACATGTGTCATGCTGATTTTGCATGCAGTTCACAAAGAAAACTGCATCACATGCAGACAGCAATCTGCTTTGAGGATTTTTAATTAGGATTTTTATGTGTTTATTTTATATTCAGTATATATATGTGTTTTATACCCTAATAGCACATGCACATCAGAGACATCTATTTGACGTCTGCAAGACGTATTTTTTATAGTGTTTGCTCATCTGCAATACATCTATAGGACGTTTCCTATCAGATGGCAAATAGACTTTATTAGATGTCTTTAAGATGTTTATGATTTAGAATGTATGTAAAACTGACATCTTACAGACGTCTATCAGATGTTTGTACAGAGCAGATGCTTTCCAGATCAAGCGTTCTTTAACAGACATCTTGCAGACGTGCGTGTGCTATCTGGGTATATACATGTATTAGGAATGTCCCGATCTGATCAAGTATTTTTTTTAAACTGAGCGGTATCGGCTCTCTAAGCCCGATCCTTATTTTATGTCAGCTATCATGCCGGTGACGTGCAGTAGGTGGCAGTATTCACTTTCCAGTAGAATTGCCAACCACCATTAAAATGAAAAGAAGACGCGCAAAAGTATGCGTTCAGCCGCTATTAAAACCATAAGAAGAAATGTGCATGCGTGATGCGTGAGAACCAGTGAGGTCTGCTCTAGCATGTCACATGTGTTTGAGCTTCCGTGTTCAATGCATTTGATGTGCACTTTTGTAACAATCACTGATTCATTTATCGTTTACTTTTAGATGTCATTGTCATAAAACATTGCTATGGTTTGCATCTTGCTTCGAATTTGACTGACAGACTGGCGTTCTGACACTGCGAGCTTCATGCTTTCTAACCTTATCTCTACTTTTTTTACCTTTATGTTGCAATTATTCTGCTTATTAAGTTTACATCAGTAGTCGCATATTTTATGTCTTTATACAGTATGTTCAAATATATACATAGAGAGAGTGTATCTTATATAGGACACACACACATTGGAATGATTTTAATAACTTTAATGTACTTGAATTGTGCATCAAACACTGGGAATATACAAGTATCGGATCGGGTCTCAGTATTGGCAGATACTCAAAATTCAATTGACTCGGATCCCTAGTATGTATGTGTGTGTAATTCAAATAAAATATGTAGAATTCAAATAGAATATAATATTATAATATATATATATAATTCAAATAAAATGTTAAATATATATATTTTTTCTATTCAGTTCGTTTATACTGAAGTCATTCATGCACATTTCTTTCTCCTCCAACATCCTGCATCCAGCCTTGCAGACAAAAGTTAAGTCTCAACACCTAAACAGCCTCAAAGACACAAGATAATAACAATAATCCAGATTAATGGATATCCCAGCCTCTGCAATTCTTGTTTTTTGTATTCCAGTTGGATCTTCTGCAGCTCAGAGCAGATCTCAACCCTCACAACACTATAAATCACATCTTTAGTTTCTCGTGAGGTTTGGCCCGTGGTCTTCTCTTGTCAATTCTGATTTGAGGTTTGTCTTCTCCTGACCAGTGTCTGAAGAAATATCAGTTCAGGCTGAGATGTGTTTAAGCTGACGCTCAAGTGTGGCCTTTAATAACGCCTACCATATTCAAGAAAAAGCAATGCGTGTGAAAGCTCCAGCATCTCTGATAATGTTTGATTGGGGCTGATAAAACCAATGAATCATGTAAAGCAGAGTTTGGTTATATTAATGTGAATTCCTGATGAGGTTCTCAACAAAGCTCTTTGTTAAAGGAGTCATAACCTCTAAGAATGTTGAAAGACCCAGACAAGCTTTTCTTCACATACCAAGAAAGAGAAACATATTTCCTGACCGTAGCATACAGACGGCTGTTGCAGAGCAGTTGTGAGTGTTTACCTGTGGACGTGTGCGTCTGTGAGACAGCGGCAGCACGACAGTAAACAGAGACGGGTCATTAACGACTACAGCGCTAACTGAGACAGAGACCATCCAGCTGCTTTTCTGCCTCTGTCTCTGCCGCTGTGTAGTGTGTTTTGAGATTAAAATATATATATATTTATATATACATATAGCGTAAAAATAAATAAATAAATATTTTTTATTAGTACCGTATTGTCCCGAATATAAGACGATATTTTTTTCTTGGAAATACATCTGAAAAAACGCGGTCGTCTTATATTCGGGCCAATACGGTAGTAGTACAAAATGTAATTATAATAATTATATCTATATTTACATATAATTGACGAGTAGTTCTTTCAGGTCTGATTGGCTGAGAGGTCTTTCAAACCATGAGATGTTTCCCAATATTGTCACGGGAATAGTTTCACCGTTTGTATCACTCCGCTTACAGCATTTCTCACAGCGAGTGTCATGGCGGACACCCAGATCCACTATAATTTTATAAGTAATACTGTTTTTGTGTCACGGAATGTAGTTTTTTAGTGGGGAATGTAGTTGTGGGAGATGTGAGCTCCAGGGTGTCAGCAGGCGTTCAGCATTAATGAACGTGCCGAGAGCGCCTCACCTTGGCCAGATCTTCTGGAATTTACAGCTGGCCCTGATGTCTCTATAGTGGTTAAACATGGGATATAATTAGTTTTGGGTAAATCAATGGGCAGTCTTTGGTCTCATTAATCTATCATTTGTTCCAGAGCAAATAGTTTTGGCTGAGGGCAAAACCTCATCGTGTTATATTTTATATAACTTTAACTTTAATGCTGTATATCAGAGCGTTGCCTTTGTACTTTTGACTGAATTGTTTTGCAACTTCTATGATGGCTGTTGTTGTTTATTAAAATATTATTATTAAAAAAATAATATTTTATATAAATAATAGTATTTAATAATAGTATTTAGTATTGGGAAACGGTGTGTGTTTTCGTGATGGTCATTTTAGTTACATTATTCTGCCATTTAGATGGCGACAAAAGAATGTTTTTTGAGTGAGTCAGCAGTTAAGACTTTTATATTGAAAGAGACTGAAAGCTGTTGTAAACAAGAAGGTTATTTTTACTTTCAAAACCTTGTAAGATGCAGCCAACAAATGCACTGAGCAGCGCTGTCATCGGAAATCCCCCTTAACAGATAAAAGGATAGTACGACAAAGATATCGCTTTCCTCAGCGGACATTCAAACTAATGTTTTATTGTGAATATGAGATTGAGCTGAGGAATGAATCCTGTATCAGATGCAGATAATCACACTCGCTCAATCTCTCTCTCATAATACTCTATAATATATACAGCTTTTAATATAGTAATACAATAAGCAATTAATGAAACGACTCAATGTTCCTCTGTTAACTAGATCTAAAGTAACGTTTTCGAATTAGTAACGGAGGCCTGGGCTCAGCTCTTAAACTGTCAAACTGAGATTTGAATCCATGGTGGAAGGAAGTAGTTCTACACAAAAGAGACCCTCTGTTGTTGTCTCTTTTTTATTTACACACTTGTGCTGTTGAATTGTTGTATAAATGCAATATCACACTCGTAGCCGTGGAATATGGCTGTATATTAGCACGCTGTGATAACCTACAGCCGAATCACAGCTGTGCTGATATACAGCCATATCACACTGCTACTGTGATATTGCTCATATATATATATATATTTAAATATGTAGTTTGTTAATAAAACACACACACACAGTATATAATATGTACACTCAGTGGTGTCCAAAAGTCCACATTGAAAGTCAGTTATTCAAATGTATTTAAAATTTATAATTTTTATTATAATATTTTATTTTACATTATTTAAAATTTTTTTTTTTTAAAGTGATCCCAGACTTTTGAACCCCGCTGTATGTCCGTTTTCTATCAGTCCCAATCATGTTTTTCTGAGCCCAAGTGTCTCTCTGTGTGTCCCGTCCTCTGTTCGTCCTCCTCCTGCTCTGGCCTCACTGGCTCCAGTCGGGACCCCGTCTGTCTACGTGCGGGACCCTCGTCTGAGACTCAGCCAAGAGCTGGATGATCCCTCACAGAACTCCTGCTCAGAACAATTCAGACGGAGCATATTATATAATTATTGTAAAGCATTGTTTTAAAAAGTATTTCATAACGTCTCAAATCGGACAATTCCTGGCATTTGGAAATGCAGCAGCAGTTAAAAGACATGAATAACAATGACACAAATAGGTCCCTAGACACGTGTATTACTCAAAGCGCAGACTATCTGCTGACAAAAACCTTCACTGTAATTTGAATTTGATTTCAGTTCAGGTTTTTTTTTTTCATTGCACTTGAAATGGTCCCCAAAAAGAACCAGAAGAGTTATGCATTCATTCAAAGTGTAGAAATGTTTTCACTGGAAACTGATGAATGATGTTTTTGACTTCTAAACACATTAAATTATACAAAGACTAAGACATCATTTATATTAGATCTTGTGTAGAATGTTTTGTGATTTTCTTTTCACAAAAAAAAAAAACTCTGTTCAGGACGCCAATAAACACATGCTGAAAGATAATGATTCTGATGAATCCAATATGGTTTGAAACGCTGGATCCAGTGAAGAAAACTTCACGTTCCTGAGCTCATGTTAAGACGGATGCCCTGTTAAAGAACATGTGTGTGTGTGTGTTACTGTATACAGCCACATATCATGAGCCGGAGGTGTCAGATGTAAGATGTCACGCCGCAGACTCAGAGCCCAATTACAGGGAGGATTAGGATGGGGCTCAGTGACCCTCGCAGGAATTCACAGGGATGCTCTGTGTTCACTGTCAAACTCTGGGTCGCACCCTGCCTTTAAGTACTTTCACCTGCTAATTAAGCCGTCCAAACTCCAGTCATGGGGAAACGTGTGCGGCCAGATGATCTTCCAGAGAAAAATAGTCGGTTCACAACTCAAGATGTCCTAATGTAAATATTTGAGCTGGCTTGTATACTGGAGCGAGCTCGACTACGCGTGGCAGAGGGACCGGACCGATTCTGGTGCCATTAGCAAGTTTAAGCCATTTGCTTTGCTTAAACTCCAGCTGAAGTGCTTGAAGACGTGAGGCTGCACGACCGTGGGTCTCTGGACAGGAGGAGTTTCATCACAGTTTCATCTCAGATGGTTCTCCTAGAATACATTTGTGCTGTTGTTTTACACTCTTAAATATAAAGGTGCTTCACCATGCCATAGAAGAACCTTTTTGTCTAAATGGTTCCATAAAGAACCTTTAACATCTGAAGAACCTTTCTGTTTCACAAAAGGTTTTTTGTGGCGAAAGAAGGTTCTTCAGATTACAAGAAGGTATAAAAGAGATGGTTCTTTAAAGAACCTTTGACTGAATGGTTCTTTGTGGAACCAAAAATGGTTCTTCAATTGCATCGCTTGAAGAACCTTTTGAAGCACCTTTATTTTTAAGAGTGTAGGTCTTTAAATCTCAATTTTGCAATCATGACACATATTAGTGTTTCTCGTAACTGTGACTTTATATCTGTCTATAACTCTTTATTTTTCTCACCATACCAAATCTATTTCTCACAATGTGACTTATCTCACAATTACAATTTTTTACCTCACAATTTAACTTTATATCTCGCAATGTGACCTTAAATCTTGCAAAGTGACTTTCTTTTAATTGCGACTTCGTGTGAGAAATAATCGCAATTACGGCTTTAAACCTCACAATTTGACTAAATCTCTCAAAAAGACTTTGTTTCTTGTAACTGTGGCTTTATATTTCATTATGGCTCTGCATCTTTTTGTATTTATCACATTCCCAACATCTATATCTCACAATAGCCGGGTTTCCATCCAAAGTTGCGAATTTAACTTGTGCGCAAAATTGGAATATCGCATAAAACATTTGCGAACAAGTCCTGTTTCCATCCAACGAGTCAGAGAGAACAAAATCGTCACTTCCTGATAAACTGGCACTAAATATCACTAAGAAAAGTAAGAGAAGCCACTGAATATAATAATTCTCAAATATAATAAATTACTTGCGCTTTAAGTGAGTAGACGAAACACAATAAATGCGGCCTTGCTTTCGGAGGTGAATGTCAGCTGTTTGGGAACACAGTTGTGGTAGACTGTTCTGGGGGGCAGTTATACAGAAGTACTTTGATGACAGACTTTGCTCGGGCACTTCAGAATGACCATGACAACATTTCAGATGCTGTGCAATTAAATCGGTCCGCTTGTTAGTCAGGTTATGCTGTCCCATAGCGCAAAGTCACATAACTTTTTTTAATGCGAATGCGGGATTTATTCGCAAAATGCATTTTCATCTCCCATTATTCGCATTAACCCTTTTTCGCACAAGTCAAAAACCACTTCAAGCGAGTGTAAAAACTTTTTTGCGAATTAAGGGATTTATTTTCTAAATTTGGCGTTTCCATCCGCATGTGTAGTTCATTGCAATTTAGAATTTTCAAAAGCTACCCTTTAAGTGTTTTTTTTTTTCATTTCCATTACTGTAACCCAGTAGCATTTACATTCATATTTAAATGTTTTCACATATAAATTGTATAAATATGGCAATTTTATCTCTATAGAACATCCGAAGAAAAGACAATAGAGTTTTACCTATCATTTACTATAACAGCCAGATAATTTTTTTTTGACTAAACACCACCACAGCACACTTTGGGCAGGTTATCAAAAGCTCTTACTATGTGTATGTTAATAAAAACATCTATTGTCACCCAAAAACATTAACAGCCTTTAGTTGCCTGTGAGCTTTAACAAGTTAAACGTGTCTGTAATCCTCTTTAAAAGCCCAGTGACAACATTTCAGATCTTGACCTCAGATGCACGAGTATAGAAAGCATTTAAAAGGGTTATGCAATCTTATTTACATGAAGTTACATTACTCGTTTCTCATGCGATACTTCAAAATGCGCATTAAAATAAGGTGATGGAAACTTAGCTAATGTGTCTTTATATCTTACAATTACAATTTTTTTTTTTTGCAATTGTAAAGAATTCTTGCAATAGGGACTTTATGCCTCAAATTTTGACTATATATCTCACAATGTGACCTTAACTCTCACAAAGCGGATTTTTCTTTTAATTGCGACCTTATTTCTCACAATTGAGGTCTAATGATCCATTAAAACTTTGTTTCTTGTGATTGAGACTTTATTTTTCTCTATATCTTTTTATTTTCGTAGTTGTGAAGAATTTTCACAATAGTGATTTTATACAAATTTGTCTTTATATCTCACAAAGCGAGGTTCTTTTAATTGAAAGTCACAATGTGACGTTAAATCTTGCGGTGACTTACTTGTAACTGCAATTTTGTCTTGCAATTACAATGCTGTTTCATGTAATTGTGACTTCATATCTCTCCATAACTTTATGCAACTTTATGCACATGTGAATAATTTTCTTTTATACCTTACAATTTCACTTTTTATCTCACAAAATGACTTTATAACTCGCAAAGCAACTTTCTTTTAAATATGACTTTATTTCTCACAATTGCAACTTTATTTTCGCAAATGTCAAGAATTCTCGCAATAGTGATTTTATACCATCCAATTATGACTTTAAACCTCACAATGTGACTTCACAAAGTAACCTTTTTTCTTGTTGCAGCTTTATATTTTAAAATGTAACTTTATATCTTGCAATTACGAACTCCCAGCCTAGCATGGATGAGAGCAGGGAGAGCAGCGATAACCCCCCCAGGGTAAACTGAACAGAACCAACATAAATGTATTGCAGATATCGTTAAAGTTCAATAATGTTATGTACACATTTTAGAATTAGTCTGATTCAAAGGAAAATCAGAAGGCTGAATCCTGACTGACAGAGGAGGAGTTGGGGATGGAGGAGGATAATTAGCTATTGAGCAATGCGAAAACTGCTGATAACACTGAGGGACCTTATATATGAATGCTTAGATAGGTGTCATATTCCTATAGGTAGATGGGGATCAGCTGAGAGTCAGCTGATGCGAGCTTGACTAACGTGACCTGCTAGAACTAACGCTACGCTAGATATACCTCTATATCTGACCTCTGTTTGTATTTCTCACAACACAATTCCAACACTATATCTCACAATGTGACTTTTTTGCAGTGGTGAAGATTTCTCGCAATAGTAATTTTATATCTCGCAAAGTGACTATAAATCTCACAAAGCAACTTTCTTTTAATTGACTTAATATTTCACAATTGTGACAGAGCAAATTTGTTTATAGTAATTGTGACTCTGTTTCTCTTTATATTTCTCACAATGTGACTTTAAATCATGCAAACGTGACTTTATGTGAGAAACTCTCTAAAGAGATCTTATTGAGTTTGTGATATTGTGTCGACACGCGGTCATCAGTCAGATTAGCAGCAGATGAATGCATTACACAGAAAGTAAGGGGAACGAATGGGCACTGCCAGGAAAGCCCTGCGGCTCAACATCTATTTTTAATTCCATATTTGTACACTTTTGATTAAATTGATTTGAAAGGCCAGCTCAAACCCCACAACGGCACATCACACGATCCTAGATGTCCCTACAGCTAATTGCACGAAAGCCTGTCCAAGAGCAGAGCTTCAGTGCCAGCACTAGTTTAATGCAGGCTGGAGACACAGCGAAGCCCTGACCAATGTTTTGACAGCCTGTAGGAGCCGGAGGAAGGGCTGCTTGTTTTCCGAGTGGAGAATCCAACACTACAGATAAGATAACGTGTATCGACTGAGCGATTGGCAACACGTTACCACACTTAACAGATCATATTGGAATCAGGTTATTAAAGTCTCCCACACTTCAAATGAGGATCATTCTGCTACTAATTACGACCACATGTTAATTTGAGATTGCTCAGGGTTTGTTTGTGCCTGTGTGTGTGTGTGTGTGTGTGAGTGTGAGAGCTGAAGGAGGTGGGACTCAGTCGAGCCTCCTCAGCTTTAAGACCCTCCCAGCAGCGCTGCATATCAGTTTCTCTCTCATGGAGCAGAGAATCAGTTCTGCATGGGACCAAAGCGCTTGAGCGCGTGAATGCATGCGGATAGTGTGTGCTATGAGAGGCTGAAGCGACGCACTTGATGCTTTGACACTGGAACACAATGACTCTACTGGGATCTGAACATTCCATTCTGATTCGCAGCAAGTTTAAATCAGGTGAGATCTTTGTTTCACCTCCAAAAGAAATGCTTTTAGGAAACTTATTAGGAAGCGTTGATTATTTACCAATGCATGATGAGTTCTTACAATTCACAAAATGTTTGTAAGTATGTTACATACACTTTACTCTGGAATATGAAAATATTTTTGTTTTGTACTTGTTGGTCGTTTCATACACTTTTAGCCTCACTGCTTCCAAAAGCCTCAAGTGATTTGATACAGGGGTCAAAGGTCATCAAGTACCACTTAACCTGTGCAAAAACATGATTTTCTTAGTATTTTCGTCTTGTTGTCCAGTACAATTATCTAAACATTCTTAGATACATTTATTTGATGATGTTAAGATATTAACAAATTCATCCAAATTAAATGAGTTTATGCCTAAAATAATAAGAAAAAAAAGTCAGTGGGATCAGAAAAATGTTCTTGTTTTTTTGTTTTTTTTCTTGTTCCAAGCGTAAATTCACTTCATTTTGAAATTTGTCAGTCATTTTTGATTTTCAAGTAAATATATCTTCATTTTAAGAATGTTTAGATATTTGTACTGGAAAACAACACAAAAAAAATCATTCAGTGTAAACATAAACTCTTACATCTGGCTTTTTAATTACTTCACACTTGTATTGTTTACTACTATCCACTCTTTGTGTTTCTTTCGAACTCTTTCTCTCTGTCTCTGTTCATCTACTGAAGACGTTCAGTGTAACATGTACATGTACTGTGAACAATGCTGCCACCTTTCTGATGAAAGTGTTATTGAATAACCACAATGTCAGAGTCTCTGAATATCTTCTTTGCTTCTGTCGGCCAACCATCAAGATTTATGGCCCAGCAGACAAACTCTAGCTTAGCTTTCCTCTCGAACGCTGCGTTGGATTTCACAGCAGCGCTCGGGTTTGGCACAATAATGGCTTACTGCTCAAAATTACAGACAAAATTGAGCTCTTCCTTCAGCGAAGGGAAATGAGCTCTATGCTCAAGGGAAGTGGAGATGTAAGGCTGTTCCACACAGTGGCATGATGGGAAAACTTAAACATTGGCGTGTTGTGAACAGCACACATTAGCGCTCTGATGCAGCACAGATGTGAGGTTTGTGGCTGTGTGTGTTGGCTGTTCAGCGAGCGAGTGTGTGTGTGTGTGTGTGTGTGATTGAGCTGTTCTGATAGGAATCATACCGTATGTTCCCTGTGGACGTGTTTGGCTCATTGAGGTTCTTCAACAGGACATGGGCGGCCATGAGATTACATAACCCTTTTAAATGCTTTCTATACTCGTGCATCTGAGGTCAAGATCTGAAATGTTGTCACTGGGCTTTTAAAGAGGATTACAGACACGTTTAACTTGTTAAAGCTCACAGGCAACTAAAGGCTGTTAATGTTTTTGGGTGACAATAGATGTTTTTATTAACATACACATAGTAAGAGCTTTTGATAACCTGCCCAAAGTGTGCTGTGGTGGTGTTTAGTCAAAAAAAAATTATCTGGCTGTTATAGTAAATGATAGGTAAAACTCTATTGTCTTTTCTTCGGATGTTCTATAGAGATAAAATTGCCATATTTATACAATTTATATGTGAAAACATTTAAATATGAATGTAAATGCTACTGGGTTACAGTAATGTAAATTTGTAAAAAAAACTCTTAAAGGGTTGCCTTTGAAAATTCAAAATTGCAATGCACTACACATGCGGATGGAAAATTGCAAATAATTAAAATATCTGGGCAATAATTGGTTGATTTCCTCATGCTAGAAAGGGTCTGAACAATGACTTTGATCAATGCTGCCATTTCAAGGTGTTTAGTCAAAAATGTAGGTAAAAGCCCTTATTATAGTCTTTCTATAGAGATATAAAGAGTCTTTCTATAGAGATAGAGATTTGTGCATGCATGAAAACACAAAAACGTTTGTCCTCGAATCTCCCAACATACCTTACAATCATTCCTCGCTCACAGAAAATGAACATCATGACCTTCACAAAACTATTTAGTGTTTACACTCTTAAAAATGGGGGTAAAATGCCATAGAAGAACCATTTTTGTTTCTAAAGAACAATTTCCACTAAAAAGAACGTTTTATAGAATGGAAAGGTTCCACACTCTTAAAAATAAAGGTCATTTAAATATGAATGTAAATGCTACTGGGTTACAGTAATGTACATTTAAAAAAAAAACTCTTAAAGGGTTGCCTTTGAAAATTCAAAATTGCAATGCACTAAACATGCGGATGGAAAATTGCAAATAATTAAAATATCTGGGCAATAATTGGTTGATTTCCTCATGCTAGAAAGGGTCTGAACAATGACTTTGATCAATGCTGCCATTTCAAGGTGTTTAGTCAAAAATGTAGGTAAAAGCCCTTATTATAGTCTTTCTATAGAGATATAAAGAGTCTTTCTATAGAGATAGAGATTTGTGCATGCATGAAAACACAAAAACGTTTGTCCTCGAATCTCCCAACATACCTTACAATCATTCCTCGCTCACAGAAAATGAACATCATGACCTTCACAAAACTATTTAGTGTTTACACTCTTAAAAATGGGGGTAAAATGCCATAGAAGAACCATTTTTGTTTCTAAAGAACAATTTCCACTAAAAAGAACGTTTTATAGAATGGAAAGGTTCCACACTCTTAAAAATAAAGGTTCCTAAAGAGGTCAGTTCTTAATAGAAACATTTTTTTTTTTCCTAGTGTGAAAATATTTAAATCTAAAGATCTTTTTCCACTATAAAGAACCTTTACTGGCTCCATGGATGTTAAAGGTTCTTCAAGGAACCACAGATGCCAATGAAGAACCTTTATTTTTAGTGTATGTAAAGTGCTTGATGTCTGAACTCTAAGTTCTGCTTGAGACGCGTCACCATGTGCCTCAGAGTCTGTCTGAATGTGCATGTGTCACGGCTGCCTGTGTCATGTCAAGATTACAGCCTTGCTATTTACAGGCAATGCAGTTAACGTCAAAGTTCAGGGCTTTTGTCATGCAGCTCATGACATTTGAGTTTAATAGACTTACACAACCCAAACAAGACAAAGTGTGTACGTTTAATTTGAGTTTAAATGGGGATATTCTAGCATAGCATGTGTATTGTGCAATTGCATTATTAATACGTAATTGTTGTCATTAGGGCAAATTATACAGGGTACAAGTTGTTTTTGCAGGTATGTGCCTTGAAGACAACGGCTGCAGCTATTTTTGTGCTATTGAGTCAGATCATCTGGTTTTGATTGTGGAGGGTTATGTGATCCAGTTTGTCTGCAAAGCTGTGATAATTCTTATTGAGGGCAATCACTGAGGGCAATCATGGGTCTGGTGCTTTCGTTTGCCCTGCTAAAATGTGTCACGTTGCCAAAAGGCATTTTTCCACTTTGGGCTTTTATGAACTCACCTGTTTCTGGAGAGCAAACGTGAGGTCCAGTGACGGTTCTTATAGCGAACAAACAGCATTAAAAGTTTGATCTAGATTGGTCCAGATTGAGGTTCCTTCCATCCGCCAAAAGCAGACTGGCACTGCTTGTCTCAGTTCATATCAGCGATCATGCGAGAGCTGGCAGTATTATTTGTGCGTGCGAGGTTGTGTCGGTGTGCCAGAGCTCGACATCATTAGATTTCTCTTGTTTGTCCACATACTTGCAGTGCATGACAGTTGCTGGCGCTGGACACAGAAGCGCAGGTTGTGTGACCTAAACAAAAGCAGATGTATGCAAATAGCTGATGCATGATCTCAGCGCTTCGAACCCGCAGCCATCAGTCAGTCAATGATGCAGCTGGTTGATTGATTGCGATGATAAATGGAAGAACGAATGGACGATCAAATGAACTTTGACAAGTACACGAACTGTTGCATGTCCACACGTTAACCAGTGTTCGTGTTGCGTGAAATGTGTTTCAACAATATCTCGCAAGCAAGAATGCTATTTTTCTGTAATTGTGAGTGATATTGCTGTTATACAGTTCAGTAAACATCACTGAGTAACTTACATTTTTAGACACAATATTCCCATTTACTTTTGTTTATTTTTCCTCCGCCAATGAAAATAGTTCCAGATGAGGCGAAAATACAATCAACACACACAATCATTGAATGAATTGCTTGAGTGAGTGATTCAATGACTCTCTCATAAAGACAGTTACTTGTTTTGTTCCTGAATAATTCAGTGTTTTGAACAAATCGCTTTAGTGAATGACTCATTAATTCACTCGTAAAGATGATTACTTGTTTCTTAATTAATCAGTGCTTTAGAATTGAATGATTCAATGACTTACTCATAAAGAAACTTACGGCCTGTTCACATCAAGGACGATAACGATATAGCTCTAAAAATTGTTCTCAATATTAAAGAATAGCAGAGTCCACACCACAGCTGTAATGATAAAGGTACAAAGTAACAACATCGTTGGAATCAGTGTTTTGAACAAATCGCTTGAGTGAATAATTCAATGACTTGCTTATAAAGACAATAACTTGTTTGGTTCCTGAATGAACCAATGTTTTGGATGATTCCCTTGAATGAATGATTCAATGACTCACTCATAAAGACAATTACTTGTTTTGTTCCTGAATGAATCAGTGTTTTGAACAAACCACTTGAGTGAATGATTCAGTGACTTGCTCATAAAGACAGTTATGCCTTGTCCAAATACCCACATTTGCAGTCTTTGCACTTGACCAGTTGACTACTTATATGACGTATTTCCTGTATTTGGCCCAAGTGTTCAAGTGAGGATGAAGACCACAAGTGTGTGTCAAACTTTTCATTACCTGATGGGACCAGCCCGATCTCACGGCAATTCGTACATATTTTACGAGGTGGCTAATTCGTACAAATTCGTACGACCTCACTCTTACAAATTCATACGATTTGTGCTAAACCGCATTTTACGAGTTGCACAATTCGTATGAATTTGTACGAATGACCTACACATAACCCCGCCCCTAAACCTACCCGTCACTGGGGTCTAGACAAATCGAATTAGCCACCTTGTAAAATACGTACGAATTGGACGTGAGATAGCGTTGGATGGGACACACTAATAGAGATTTATTTTTATTTTAAATGCTTTGCATTTTAAAATCAACTGTCTGTTCAGTAGTCGCTATATCATGACACAATTTAATTTGTGGTGCTTAAGTGATAAAAAGAAGTTGCAAATGTTGTACAAAATAAATATCACCACCACTCATCTAAAACGTGCAACACTTTGTTTTTCCGCGAATAGCGCTCAAGAGTGTGGATTTAGTGTGCGTTAAGGGCACTGCGCTTTGGCATTTTTAAGACCTGGGTGAGTGAGTGAGTGAGTGAGTGAGTGATTCGACAACTCTTTCCTAAATGCAATTATTTGTTTTGTTCCTGAATGAATCAATGTTTTGAACAAATCAGTTTGTAGAAAGAGTGACTGAAACATTCTCAACACTAATGCTTCTACTAACATCTGTCTGGAACGCGCAAACACATTCAGAGTGATACAAACAACCGAATGTCCCATTGCTGTTGAAATAAATGTCTGGTCAAACGTAATTTATAAAGACGCAAAGCCATTTTTTTCCCCACTTATTCTTCTTAGTCTTACATACAGTAGATTATACACAGACGTAATACATGGACACTCGTGCAGTGACAGGGTAGATTGCTGTGATGAGAGACACACCACCCAAAACAAAGACAAAAATGAAGCAACAGACCCACAAATATTTCTTAAAACAGGATGTAGGTCTATGATAAACACAGCTCCTGGCTTTAAACAAATCTTCCTTCAGTGTGTGGTCCTCCTGAAGTCTGAGAGGAGGGAGGCGCTCATAAACGTAAGAGGTGGCCCGTTAATGTGTGTGTGTGTGTGTGTGTGTGTCTGTGTGTGTGTGTGTGTGTGTGTGTGTGCAGCATCTGCCCGTCCGTACGGGATGATGTGTTCCTTCTCCGGACACAGATTTCTGTCTGATTTGTCCAGCTTCACTCATGATGAGTCATTATCTGTTTCCTCCTCCACCCACAGTCCTGCAGCTGAGACTCCAGCAGAGGAGGACGCGAGAGCAGCTCGCTGACCAGGGCATCATGCCTCGTGAGTAACACCAGCACTCCTCTGACTACATCACACTGCATTATGGGTACCTGACAAATGAGCGAACCGCTTTCATGGCACCGTAAGATCTGCACTACAGTCACACACTCACACCTGTTAACATTTACATAGAAGAGCCCCGTTCACACAGCTGGATCTGGCACACACGCACACCGGGCACAGAACGCTCTCAGAGTTTATCTGCCCATGAGAGGAACGATAATAAACAGATGATCAGGCAAAGCAGCTTCGCTTTATAACCTGAAAATGAGATCAAGGACATTCTGCATGCTTCAGTTTCAAGTTTTTTTTTTTTTAGTTTTTAAGCGATAACATACAAGTGTGACCGTAGTAAAATGAATAAATAAATAAAAATGTATTTTTTGTATTGATGTTTAGTTCATATGGTTTTCAGCAAATTCTATACCATTTTTAATTTTTTCATTCATATTTTTTTAAATATTTGTTTGTTTGGGTTTTATTTATTTATGCATGCATG
>NW_015626872.1:522996-529175 GCF_001515625.1 Sinocyclocheilus rhinocerous
GGTAGAAATTGGACGTGAGATAGCGTTGGATGGGACACACTAATAGTGTTGTAAAAATGCAAGTGTTTACAGAGATTTATTTTTATTTTAAATGCTTTGCGTTTTAAAATCAACTGTCTGTTCAGTAGTCGCTATATCATGACACAATTTAATTTGTCGTGCTTAAGTGATAAAAAGAAGTTGCAAATGTTGTACAAAATAAATATCACCACCACTCATCTAAAACGTGCAACACTTTGTTTTTCCGCGAATAGCGCTCAAGAGTGTGGATTTAGTGTGCGTTAAGGGCACTGCGCTTTGGCATTTTTAAGACCTGGGTGAGTGAGTGAGTGAGTGAGTGAGTGATTCGACAACTCTTTCCTAAATGCAATTATTTGTTTTGTTCCTGAATGAATCAATGTTTTGAACAAATCAGTTTGTAGAAAGAGTGACTGAAACATTCTCAACACTAATGCTTCTACTAACATCTGTCTGGAACGCGCAAACACATTCAGAGTGATACAAACAACCGAATGTCCCATTGCTGTTGAAATAAATGTCTGGTCAAACGTAATTTATAAAGACGCAAAGCCATTTTTTTCCCCACTTATTCTTCTTAGTCTTACATACAGTAGATTATACACAGACGTAATACATGGACACTCGTGCAGTGACAGGGTAGATTGCTGTGATGAGAGACACACCACCCAAAACAAAGACAAAAATGAAGCAACAGACCCACAAATATTTCTTAAAACAGGATGTAGGTCTATGATAAACACAGCTCCTGGCTTTAAACAAATCTTCCTTCAGTGTGTGGTCCTCCTGAAGTCTGAGAGGAGGGAGGCGCTCATAAACGTAAGAGGTGGCCCGTTAATGTGTGTGTGTGTGTGTGTGTGTGTCTGTGTGTGTGTGTGTGTGTGTGTGTGTGCAGCATCTGCCCGTCCGTACGGGATGATGTGTTCCTTCTCCGGACACAGATTTCTGTCTGATTTGTCCAGCTTCACTCATGATGAGTCATTATCTGTTTCCTCCTCCACCCACAGTCCTGCAGCTGAGACTCCAGCAGAGGAGGACGCGAGAGCAGCTCGCTGACCAGGGCATCATGCCTCGTGAGTAACACCAGCACTCCTCTGACTACATCACACTGCATTATGGGTACCTGACAAATGAGCGAACCGCTTTCATGGCACCGTAAGATCTGCACTACAGTCACACACTCACACCTGTTAACATTTACATAGAAGAGCCCCGTTCACACAGCTGGATCTGGCACACACGCACACCGGGCACAGAACGCTCTCAGAGTTTATCTGCCCATGAGAGGAACGATAATAAACAGATGATCAGGCAAAGCAGCTTCGCTTTATAACCTGAAAATGAGATCAAGGACATTCTGCATGCTTCAGTTTCAAGTTTTTTTTTTTTTAGTTTTTAAGCGATAACATACAAGTGTGACCGTAGTAAAATGAATAAATAAATAAAAATGTATTGTGTGTGTGTGCAGCATCTGCCCGTCCGTACGGGATGATGTGTTCCTTCTCCGGACACAGATTTCTGTCTGATTTGTCCAGCTTCACTCATGATGAGTCATTATCTGTTTCCTCCTCCACCCACAGTCCTGCAGCTGAGACTCCAGCAGAGGAGGACGCGAGAGCAGCTCGCTGACCAGGGCATCATGCCTCGTGAGTAACACCAGCACTCCTCTGACTACATCACACTGCATTATGGGTACCTGACAAATGAGCGAACCGCTTTCATGGCACCGTAAGATCTGCACTACAGTCACACACTCACACCTGTTAACATTTACATAGAAGAGCCCCGTTCACACAGCTGGATCTGGCACACACGCACACCGGGCACAGAACGCTCTCAGAGTTTATCTGCCCATGAGAGGAACGATAATAAACAGATGATCAGGCAAAGCAGCTTCGCTTTATAACCTGAAAATGAGATCAAGGACATTCTGCATGCTTCAGTTTCAAGTTTTTTTTTTTTTAGTTTTTAAGCGATAACATACAAGTGTGACCGTAGTAAAATGAATAAATAAATAAAAATGTATTTTTTGTATTGATGTTTAGTTCATATGGTTTTCAGCAAATTCTATACCATTTTTAATTTTTTCATTCATATTTTTTTAAATATTTGTTTGTTTGGGTTTTATTTATTTATGCATGCATGGAATTTTAGGAATTTAATTATTTAATCGTCCTCTTTCATCATCATGATTTCAAAATATAGAAATTAATTTAATTCAGACATCACAGAAGAGCGGATTTCAGGTCAATTTATGTATGAAGTGCATTTATGAATTCTTTTTGAATAAAGGACCATTGAGCATATATTTTTAAAGCATTGTAAAATGATTCATAGCTAAACACACAAAGATATTAAAGAAAACAGCTTCTAAAATATACCGCAGCCTTACCGGTGTACCGGTTTCATAAATATACCAGTATCTCTATTCAAATACAGTCATAACTGTATATTTTGCTTGCCATTAGGTGTTTTAATTGAACTGTTGACCGGTCTGTTGATGTAATTCAGTCGCTGGAGTCTGGATTTCAGCAGGTCTGCTGGAGATAAACCACAGATCTGTGACCGAGTCTGAGCTCCTAAAAAAAACTTTCAATGGCTGTTTATCTTTTTACAGCAGACAACAGGTCGGCAAACTCAGATAAACCGCTTTTAAATAGGTGCTGATCTACATGCATGTGGGAAAGCATAGTTATAGAAAAAGTGTTTCGAAAATGCATGTTTTCTTTGCTTTTTACTGCCTGCTCGTGTCATGTTTTATTCCGTGTGACTTATGACAATTGTTCTAGTGTTTGTTTTATTAACGTATGGCAGTATTTCATGAGGAGTACGTCCAGCAGAAAGCAGACGATCTAATGCTAAGAGCTAGAGCTCTCTCATAAATCAGAATGCACCTTACATTTCAAAGGCTGGAATTAGGCAATTGGTTGCATTCTTCGGAGGTGATATTTCAGTCTTCGCTGTGGTTTTGCACATATGCAGTGTGTGTACATTTCTCTGAGCACATCTGCTCTTCATTAGACGGTCAGGCGTGTGTCTGAGGAGCCGCCGCTCCTTTTTCTTCTTTGACTTCTGTAGTAATGTAATGATACTGTATGTGTGTGCAACCTTTTCAAGAACCATTGAAACAAAAAGTAATCGATTTTAGACTGACAGAGACAGAAAGTAAAGCCTATGAGCTATTAGCGCAAAAAGTGAAAGAAGTCATTTTAAAGACAAAAACATCATTTTAAATTAAATTAGCATTTAATAATATATATTGTAATGCATGTAGATAAAATATTATTCAGTGCATACGTGCCATGGTCTGCATTCAACAAATAAATCATGGAATTATTCATATTTTTTTTTGTTTGTTTGTTTGTTTGTTTGTTTCGAACAACTGGGACAGTAAACAGAATTTTCTTTTTCGGGTGAACTACCCCTTTAGGTTACATTTACTTGAGATGCAAAATTGCACAATATATTAAGAATTGTTTTTAGAGAATATGTCAGAATACATTTAAATAGAATGGATGGTATTTTTCATTTCTTATTGCCTTTTAAAAAATACATTTTAAAAACAAAGAAACCTAAATGAAATAAAAATATATTTGTTAGATTTATGCTTAAAAAATTCCCAAGAGTCTTTAGTTAATTTAATATTAATTAAAATTAAAAAATAATATTAATATTAAATATTAGATTTGTATAAAGATGGTAAAGATTTAACATAAAAAAAAACTAATCAAATTTTTTGCAGTGGATGTCTGACACAGAACAGATTAATGTGATGAATAGCATGCAGAAAGAGTGATGGATTGCAAAATGTTTTGTAAAAATTATATTTTGTATATGTGTCTTGTATACCTTTTTGTGTGCTTTTATTTTGAAATGGTTGAGATGTTCTTGTGTTGTCTGGATCATTTGTAGTCGGTTAATGTTGTAATGTTTGGTTTGTCTACGTTTCTTTGTCTTTTTCCTGTTCCATGATGTGATCTAGATTCTAGTATGCAATGAACGGCTGCAGTGAGATCTTGAGACACACCTGAGCAGAACTTCTGTAGAAACCCTTATAAATGTTTCCAATAACATAACAATAAGTCAGCCGTGTGTTGAATATCAATGTCAGACCTCAGATTACCCAACAGCTGTGCTGATCAACAACAAAATAATCATACGTTTCTACCTATTTTGAAGAAAACATGAGTGATGCTCATCTGTGTCAAAACGTATAATGCTAGTGTGTTGTTGTGATATTTTGGAATGTTTGTGATTTAGTTTCACTCAGAAAACAACTGCAAGCAGCACTAAAATAAAAGCTGAAACAAGTGCGTCTGTATCAGTCAGACGGTTGATTCAGGACTATAATTCAGCTTTAGCAGAGAAACACGGGCCAGATCAGATGCTGGCAGGGATGATTTATGTAAGATTCATTGACAGTGTGTTCACAGATAAACCATCACATTTACTCCGTTTCTCATTTGTTTTTCCAGCCTTGAAGAGTCCGGCTGCGTTCCACGAACAGAGGAAAAGTCTTGAGCGATCCAAGGTTAGAAGAACCAAGCAACGATATAGCAAAGAATCACGCAGCACACACCATCAACAGCTCCCTGCCGCACCAGAAATCATTTTGACTGAGAAATGATTACAAATAGCATCATTTTCTGACATCAATACTAGTTCATTGTCTAGTAATTACTTGTCTTGCTCAAATCAAGTCATTTATTTGGACTTTATAAACTACAGATCAAAGCAGGATAATATGATAAACAGGAAAATAACAGAAACAATAATGAAATAATGAAACATCATCAAACGAATTTAATTTCAGATGTAAAGCAGCTTTACAGAAGACAATTGAGTTAATATTCAGATCAATTCAGTTCAAATGAACCCTCTGGTGTTGTTCAGTCATTTCTTTTTTCATTGGAATGGTATGAAACTAAACCAAGATTTTGGCATTTGCTATGTGAACAAAACAAAAATCATTTTCAGGTCTATGCTCAAAAAGTGGCTTACAGGATCATAACTATTCCATAAATATGATTTAGTGCCATTAAATCCCTTAAAAATACAAACAAAAAAAAATACAAAAACATTATCATACTAAAAAATAGTACATTAATTTAATAAAAAATCTGTCATTTCTGACCGCCACGAAGACAACACCAGAGGGTTAGTGTAAATGATGCAAAGTTCATCAGTTATGAAACTAATTTGATTCAGAATGATTGTGAAAGTGTGTGAAAATCCAACTCATTATATTTAATGTTTTATAATATTTGGCGTTGCAGACTGGAGATTATTTAAAACACAAAATCAGAAGTCGACCAGAGAAATCAGAGCTTGTCAACATGCGTATTCTACAAGGTAAGAGCTTTAAAAAATAGTACACTGAATAAAAAAATGATGCCGAAACAATTTTGCCTTTTTTAGTTTTCACAAATAATTACAAAGAATAACAAGTAACACACTGAATTGAATAGTATTTTCCTGTAAAACATGCTCCAATAATGTATGTTTCATTTACGGCTTTAAAAAATATTTTTTACCGTGTACATACACACAGAATGATTCAGATAACATTATAACATTGATTTGATTGCATGCTGTGAGTGTATCATGTTGTCAGCTGCACGGCTTGTGACATGATAACTGCTTATTCTCAGCGCTGCATCATGTGTGTGTTTGACTGAAGAGCTGCTGTGCTGGATTAATAGTGTGTTTACTGCAGAACCCGCCGCCGAAAGTCCCGCACACGACTCACAGACCAAACTAAAGCGAGCCAGACTGGCCGACAACCTGAATGAGAGAATCGCTCTCAGACCTGGCCCGCTGGAGCTGGTGGAGAAGAACATCATTCCTGTCCATTCCACTGTTAAAGAAGCAGCTATGAAAGGTATCGGAGCAAAGCACATCTCATTTATTTACACAGCAAAAAATGAAGTTCTTCCTCCAGTATTTGTCTTGTTTTCCAGTACAAACATCTAAACATTCTTAAAGGTAGAGTTCACCCAAAAATTAAAATTCTCTCATTATTTACTCAACAGAATTTTGTGTGTATGTTCCTGTATGAACTTTTTTTTTTCTGTTGAACACAAAAGATGAGATTTTGAAGAATGTGGGTAATAAAACTGTTGATGGTAGCCATTGACCTCTGTAGTTTGAGGGGGGGGGGA
>NW_015626872.1:529440-536063 GCF_001515625.1 Sinocyclocheilus rhinocerous
AAAAAAGAGAGAAATGATATGGAACCAAACAGTCGACGGTAGCCATTGACTTCCATAGTATGGAAGGGAAAAAAAAGAAATTATATGGAACCAAACAGTCGACGGTAGCCGTTGACTTCCATAGTATGGAAGAAAAGAAAAAGGAGAAATTATATGGAACTAAACAGTCGACGGTAGCCATTGACTTCCATAATATGGAAAAAAATATGGAACCAAACAGTTGACAGTAGCCATTCACTTCCATAGTATGGAAGAAAAAAATTAATTATATGGAACCAAACAGTCAACGGTAGCCATTGACTTCCATAGTATGGAAGGGAGAAAAAAATTAATTATATGAAACCAAACAAGAGACGGTAGCCATTGACTTCCATAGTATGGAAGGGAGAAAAAAATAAATTATATGAAACCAAACAGTCGACGGTAGCCATTGACTTCCATAGTATGGAAGAAAAAAAAAAGATAAATTATATGGAACCAAACAGTCGACGGTAGCCATTGACTTCCATAGTATGGAAGGGAAAAAAAAGAAATTATATGGAACCAAACAGTTGACGATAGCCATTGACTTCCATAATATGGAAAAAAAAATATGGAACCAAACAGTTGACAGTAGCCATTGACTTCCATATTACAGAAAAAATATGGAACCAAACAGTTTTTAACTTCCAAAGTATGGAAAAAATAAAGTAAAATAAAATATGGAACCAAACAGTTATTAACTTCCGTAATATGAAAAAAATAAGGAACCGAACAGTTGACGGTAGCCATTGACTTCCATTTAATGCGAAAAAAATATATGAAGGTCAATGGCTACCGTCAACTGTTTGGTTACCCATATTCTTCAAAATATCTTCTTTTGTGTTCAACAGAAGAAAGAAACTCATACATGTTTGGAACAACATGAGAGAGAGTAAATAATGACAAAAGTTTCATTTTTTGGGTGAAATATGCCTTTAAATCAAGTTACATTTACAGTACTTGTGAAGCAGAATAAGATATGAAGTCTTAATTAAGTACAAATTAAGTGAGTTTTTACTTAAAAAATCTGTCAGTGGGGTTGGAAAAATAAACTTCATTCTTAAATAATAAAGTTAATATCTAAAAATATAGATATTGAAAATAAGTTTATCTAAAATAAACTTAATATCACAAAAACTATTTTGTGTGTGTGTGTGTAGTTGCATCACTAACTCCTTAATTTCTATCATGACTTTATGTTGCATCTTTTTTCATCTTCTTTGCATGAGTGAATTCCTCGCTAGTGATGTTGAGCGAGATTCCTTACAATCCTCCCAACCTTTTGCTCAACAAACACAGCTTGATTTAGGAGGCCGTGGGCTCTCGCTCACGGGCATTAACTCGCTCTGTGTTTACTATGTCGTCCGACCGCAGTATGTTGTGCACTCAGATCCAGTGTTTTCGGACATGCTGAAAGTAAACTTGTCCATGAGAGGAACTCTGAAAGTGCGCTGCAAATGCTCAAGTGGATGCTAACCAGCAAGCTCATTGGCTGCGTATGCAACATGAACCAATCAGCTTGTGCCAAGTCATTTAACGTTAATGCCCATTAGTTACGTTAATACCCGTCAGTCTGCGCCATCTAGAGTTTCATGACTGAACTATACATTTACTGTCCACCACTGTAAGAATTAAACTAGTTTTTAAGTAGTTTTGCTTGCAAGAGATGCGTAATGTTGTCTTGTGTGCATGTTCTGTGGTTTTGTGTGTAGCGTTTAGAGAAAAGGAGGTACAGCTTCAGAAATTGTAAGCAACTGTAAGCAAAAAAAAAAAGGAAATAAAGAAATGGCAAAATGGCATTGCACAGACAGGGCATTTTCTTTACAAACACTGTCTCAGATGATTTAAGAGTAAGTGGACAGTGAGGAGCTCACTGGACCTCATCCACACCACAACCATCCAACATCAACATGAGAAGGAAATAACTCACACGTGAGAGAGAGAGAGAGAGAGAGTACACCTGGTATTCTCTATATGGGGACCAAATGTTCCCACAAGATAGTAATACCAGTACATTTTGACCTTGTGGGGACATTTTTTGGTCCCCATGAGGAAAACAGTTTATAAGGTTAGGGTAAGATTATAGAAAATACAGTTCGTGCAGTATAAAAACAATTACACCTATGGAATGAACCCATAGAACATGAAAACATGAAACCTGTGTGTGTGTGTGTGTGTGTGTGTGTGTGTGTGTGTGTGCGCCTGTGTGCCTAACTGAGAGAGTGCTTGTGCTGATTGAAACCAGTCCCTGCACTTCTGCTGCCAGCTCACATGGTCAGATATCACACACACACACACACTTACCTCTCGTGACCCCTCGTGTGACCTCTGCTCTATTAGGCTCCTGTCACTGCATCAAAAGTGTTCGACCCCGTGCACATGACAAACGGTGAGACACGTTCAGCACTGGCACACGCATTGATGTTCTGGCACGCGCTTAACACACACACACACATCAGACGCAAACAGACTTTCAGTCAAATATTTACACAGACACAGAGTTCAGAGGCTGTAATTCTGTCAAACACTGCTGGCGTTGAGATGTTAATCAGTCTCGTTCATGTTCGCTGCTCCCTGTACATTTGTTTTTCTTATCTTTTCTTTGTTTCGCTGTTGGACTGATCTTCTCGCTGAGTTTATCTGACTGGGTTTGAGTCTGTATCTCGCCTCTCGTTTCTCCGCAGTGAACCATGACAAGTTCCCGCAGCAGGAGGACTCGTACGCGTTTGAGGAGGACAGCAGCAGTGAGAGTCTGTCTCCAGATCAGCCACACAGTGAAGAGTCGCAGTGTTCGGCTGAAGCGCTTACAGAGAACAAGAGCAGCGGCTCGAGCTCACCGACACTCACCAACACCGAGCATGTGAGTCGCCCCGTACAAAACACAGCAAGCACAATCAGGAATAAAAAGCAATATATATTAAAACAAAAGTTTGATTTATTTATTTATTGCTTTTCTTTGCCCATAAATACAAACACAAAAAAAACTTTAAACAATAATATATATATATATATATATATATAACACCACTGGTAATAAATATAAATACACTATTAGTCAAAAGTTTGAAATTAAGATTTTTGAATGTTTTTGGAAGAAGTCTCTTCTGCTCACCAAAGATGCATTTATTTGATCAAAAATACAGTAAAGAAGTGAAATATTATTACAATTTAAAATAACAGTTTTCTATTTTCAATTATTCAATTTATTATTCAGTTTTCAGTATCATTACTCCAGTCTTCAGTGTCACATGATCCTTCAGAAATCATTCTAATATTCTGATTTGCTGCTCAAGAAATATTTCTGATTACTATCAATGTTGAAAACAGTTGTGCTGCTGAATATTTTTGTGGAAACTGTGATACATTTTATTTTCCAGAATTCTTTTTAATGAATAGAACGTTTAAAAGAACAGCATTTATTTGAAATAGAAATCATTAGGAACATTATAAATGTCTTTACTGTCACGTTTGGTCAATTTAACGCATCCTTTTTGAGTGTCACAATTGCAAAAAAAATGTAAATAAAATAAAATAAAAATTAATATTTTTTAAAGAAATTGTATTTTAATAAATTATAAATATATTCACATAGAAAACAGTTATTTGAAATTGTAATAATGTCTCACTGTTTATACTGTATTTCCAATCAAATAAATGCAGCCTTGGTGAGCAGAAGCGACTTTTTACAAAAACGTTAATTTTTAAAATTATAATTATATACTGTAAGTCTAATCAATTAAATTAAATTTAAATAAATAAATGAGCTGAAGACTGAATGCACTCCTGACTGCTGAGTGAGTGAGTGAGCGAGTCTATATGTGATTTATGTGATGTTAGTCGTGTTTTTTAGTGTTCTGCCCCCTGTGGTGATCCAGTGAACTGCAGTGTTCTGCTCTGGCTCTGGAGGAGCCGTTATTTTCTGACAGCTCTTTGACTCTGAGCCCAGATCAGCATGCCAGCGTGTTTCTTACACACTCAGAAGTGTATTGTACTCTCTGCTGTTCCAGCGTTGCTCCAGGCTTCAGAATGATTGCCCGTTCTCTGGCAGCAGGAGTAATAAGCCATCGGCTGAAGCTGTCAGGAGACCTGGCATCAAATCCTCATGACCTATCGCTCAGATCACGTGGAGCAGAAGCGTGTACAACTTAGGAATATTTATTTAAGCTTTGTGGCTTGCGAAAGTTGTAAATTATGTACATGTTTAATAATAATCACCTTGTGCGTGGTTTTTTTTTAACGTAAAGTACTTGGGAAATATAAACAATGTCTTATAAACAGTGTCACCTGGATATCAACTTATGGAAAGGTTTGGAGTTTGCAGAAAGAAGAAATTATTTCTATGTAATTCCATTTATTTAACCCTTAGTTTACTGTATCAAATCTGATATACATACATTTCTAAGGCCCTAATGATCAAACTTTGCTGTTAAAGCTGTTGCACACAATCTACTACACCCTTCTGATTCGTCTGATTGATAGTTTATAGTTTTTTATCAATTAAAAGCTCTTTTAGTGTAATTGTACAAACGTCCACCTTCAGCTTGTGCTTCATGTGTCTTTCTGCTGTCAAATCTTTACTGATTTTTATCAAATAAACGTAAAAATAACAGTAGTAGTAATTATTTCCAGATGAACACTTACTGGACTGAAGCAGCTCAGCTTTACTTGATTCTCCATCAATCATGTTTTAGAAAAATCAATGAGTTTCTGATCACCAGGATCCTTTGAGGAACGTTTGTTTCCAGAAGCTTTACTTTAGCTGTTCCTCAGCGGAGGAATGATCTTCCCAAGCCTCCAAAATATCTCAGGTCTTTTGAGGAAAGTTTATTTAATACATTGCATATTGCATATTTTTGCTTAGTTTGAGTCTCTGAATAAAATTGAGCTGTTTTTCCTCCATATTCTTGCTATATCACACTATAAGAGCCATAAAAGCCTGATGGATCAAATTTTATACAAAACATAATCAAACTTTTAATCAAACTCAAATAGGTCAAAGGTTCAATTAACTGACTTTTTTTTTTTTTTTTTACTATTATTTCATTCATCAGGCTTTACAGGCCATGACAATCAGTTGATATTAATGATTTAATGACAGTTTATTAATTTGATTGTTATTCAGGGGTCTCAGAGCAAAGACGGCAGCACTCAAAACCAGGAGGAGAACATGACAAACAGCCAGGAAACTCCACCCATTCCCGTTCCTGCAATAGTCAAGGTATGACTAAACATCTCGTCCATTTCAAATCACTAAACACAAAGCAGACGATAATAAGTTATTGTAATGCTAACTCACATAAATCTGATATCAGCTCATTTCATGACGTTTTTCCGATTCCTCTGCAGTCCAAAATGTCTGAGAAGAACCGCCACAAGAAACCCAAAGACATCAAGCCTAAAGTAAAGAAGCTGAAGTACCACCAGTACATCCCGCCGGACCAGAAGGCAGAGAAATCTCCTCCGCCGCAGATGGACTCGGCGTATGCGCGTCTCCTGCAGCAGCAGCAGCTCTTCCTGCAGCTGCAGATCCTCAGCCAGCAGAAACACCAGCAGAACTCACATCCACATCAGCAACAGAGCTTCAGCTACCAGACCCTCAACCAGAGCACGCTCAACAAGTGAGTCCAGCACTGCCAAAAAGTGTCTCTTTCAAAAGATGGGGAATACATACATATACCTCATGTCTAACATGTCCTGATTATATACATACACTCAGTTCATTGACTGAAGATGTTTTGGCACCTTCACTTGTTTTTTTACATTTAGTCATTTAGCAGACGCTTTTATCCAAAGCGACTTACAAATGAGGACAACAGAAGCAATCAAAACCAACAAAAGAGCTATAATAAGCAAGTGCTATGGCAAATCTCGGTTAGCCTAACGCAGTATGCAAGGTTTTTTATATATATAGACTGAAGATGTTTTGGCACCTTCACTTGTTTTTTTACATTTACATTTAGTCATTTAGCAGACGCTTTTATCCAAAGCAACTTACAAATGAGGACAACAGAAGCAATCAAAACCAACAAAAGAGCTATAATAAGCAAGTGCTATGGCAAGTCTCGGTTAGCCTAACGCAGTATGCAAGGTTTTTTATATATATAATAAATAAAAAGAATACAAGTAGATAGAATAGAAAAAGAATAGGGAACGCTAGTGTTAAAGGGTCATTTTTTATAATAAATAAAAAGAAAACAAGCAGTTAGAATAGAAATAGAATAGAGAGTGCAAGTGTTAGAGGCTCAAGTGTTTTTTTATATTAAAAAAAAGAAAACAAATAGATAAAATAGAACCAGAATAGAGAGTGCTAGAGTTAGAGGGTCAAATAAAGTTGGAAGTTTTGAGGATTTCTTTTACTATGAAAGTTTCCTCGGATTAAGAGTGGAATTCTGTTCTGCTTCATTGTCTTTTTGAGTTTACACACCTGACCTTTCAGTCTTTACCAACCCCAAGCATTTGAATAATAGCGTGTCTATATGAGGTCAGTAAGATTTAAAAAAAAAAAAAAACTTTTATTTCTCAAGGATGCATTAAAGGGTTAGTTCACCCAAAAACGACAATTCTGTCATTAATTACTCACCCTCGTGTTGTTGGAAACCCGT
>NW_015626872.1:536255-546034 GCF_001515625.1 Sinocyclocheilus rhinocerous
TGTACAATACATTTGTCTATCAGCATAAATGTTTGCCTTTAGTTTTAAAGGGTTAGTTCACCCAAAAATGAAAATTCTGTCATTAATTACTCACCCTCGTGTTGTTCGAAACCCGTAAGACCTTCGTTCATCTTCGGAACACAATTTAAGATATTTCTGATGAAATCTGAGGGTTCTCTGACTCTCCCATAGACAGCAAGGTAACTACCACGTTCAAGGTCCAGAAAAGTACCAAGATGATCGACAGAGTAGTCCGTGTGACATCAGTGGTTCAACTGTAAAGTTACGAAGCTACGAGAATACTTTTTTGCGCAAAGAAAACAAAAATAACGACTTTATTCCACATTTTTGTCTCTACTGCATCAATATTTCGCGATGAAATACTTCGTCAATATTTCACAATTTTACAGTTTTTTACTGTTTACTGTATTTTTGATCAAATTAATGCAGCCTTGATGAGCAGAAGAGTCTCAAACTCTTACAGACCCCAAATGTTTGAACAGAAGTATATATAAAAATGTTTTCAAAATTCCATTTGAATGCCATTTTTATTCATTATTTAGGCAGTTTTCTGATCATGAGAAGCATAATTGTGTTTGTGTGTGTGACAGGGCGTCCGGTGAACAGCAGTCATCATGTGCGTCCAGCGTCCAGACCAGCAGCAGCTCCTCGTCTCCAGTGAAGAGCAGCTACTGCAACCCGTCCATCAGCCCCGTCAGACCCGGACCGCTGCCCGCCAACCTGGACGACCTGAAGGTCAGTGCTGCGCTTTGACACGTCACGTCATGGTGCGATGAAGGGGTTAAAGATCTGGACTGGAAACCAGAAGCTTGTAGATTTTAAAGAGGAAGGTGTGTGTCAACACTACAGGTCTCACTAATGGGTATCAGCGTACTAAACCAGCTGATTAATCACAGTACATTCAGACAAATGTCTTGTATTAAAAGATTTCTGCAATGTTAGGTTTAAATATGCAAATGAGGCATTGTCTCATTAAATGTGCGCCTAAATTTCCACAACATAAATCTGATTGGATAAATTCATGTTCAAAATTCTGGTTTTGAGTTTGTTGACATATTAAGAGTTCAAAAACCCAAACTGACCAGTGCATGAAAAAACACTATAGGTTTTTAGTAAGGATTCATTCATCTGTTTTTTACACTTGTTTTTTAAGATCTATAACTATTTAAATTTTTTGTTTTACATGTTTATGCAAGTAAAATTTAAAATTTTAGCAATCATGAATTATAAACAAAGGCATTTATTTAAATCCTATCCGTTCCAATGGATTTATTCCTGGTCATTTTAAGATTATATGCTCTTATAATTTTCATACAATGATATATTCATATGTATATTCCTCAACATCATAGAAAAAAATGGTGTGTTCATGTGTAATTTGAAATTTCAAAGAATTTCTCAATTTTTTTAATGAATAAAAGATGGCTAAAACCAGTAATAACATGGTAATAACATTCAAAGATGCAATATGATTTTAATTGAAAATGAATAGTTATGACTCACTGGGTCTTATTTGGGTCCAAACGTACCCAGAATGTGAAAACATTATGCAAATTTGAAATGCATTATGAGAATTAAACATTTAACGCAGCAACTAAAGTTTTTAATTTGAGCTAGTTGGAACTGTTAGCCTGACTGTTTTGTGTGTTGCCAGGTGTCTGAACTCAGGCAGCAGCTGCGGATCCGCGGTCTGCCGGTGTCTGGCACTAAGACGGCGCTCATAGAGCGTCTGCGGCCCTTCAAAGACTCTTCTCCGGCCGCTTCTGCAGACGTCAGCGCAGCCGCATTCCCCGTGACGCCCACCGGATCGCTCTCGTCCTACCAGTCGCACGGCGCCGGCTTCTACCCGTTCTGCAGCAGCGGCTCCACACCGCCCATCTCTCCGGCCTCATCCGATCTCTCCGTCAGCGGCTCGCTGCCCGACAGCTTCAGCGACGTCACCATGTCCTCGCCGCAGTTCGGCCTGCAGCCGTCGCCGGCCCAGCTGAGTGCAGACGAGGGCCAGAGCGCGCTGGGACCGGACGCCGAGAAGGACAAGATGCTGGTGGAGAAGCAGAAGGTGATCGAGGAGCTGACGTGGAAGCTGCACCAGGAGCAGAGGCAGGTGGAGGAGCTGCGCATGCAGCTGCACAAGAGGAAGCGCATGCAGGACTGTCCCGCTCCGCCGCAGCACATGATGCATCTGCAGCCTCCTGCGCAGATGCAGCAGTTCTACGGCGTGTCCGTCAAGCAGGAGCAGGTGGCGTCCAGCTGTCCTCTGGCTGCCAAGCAGATGAAAGGCGGCTGCATGGCTCACTGCGATCTGCACGCTGCGCCGCACTGCAGGGGGCCGCCGTCATCTGCAAGCCCCGCCGGCCTGTCTGCGTTCCTGAGCCCTCAGTGTTCTCCTGAAGAGTCGCCCCTCACCAAACCCTCCAGCAGCCCCTCGTCCCCCGGCCAGCAGTACCTGCTGAGAGACTCGCACACGCTGCCTCAGAGCGCAAGCAGAGCCGCACGCAACCTACAGGTGATCCACGGCACATGCACACGTCTGTCAAGTCACATTGATTTCTATAGCAGTTTATACAATACAGCTTTACAGTTATAGACAAGAAAACAGTGATTCAGTGATGCGAACAATTCATCCGTTCATTCATTCACAACACGATTATTATAGTTAGTTCCAACTAAAACCATAAATACGTTTTCATTACTTGAAATAAAATAAATCTTAACTGAAATAAAACAAAATATAGAACACATTAAACTTATTTTATATCCGTGAGTTTCCAAAGCAACATTTTTCATTTTTTTTCAGTTTAACGTAATGTACTTAAATATCAAAAACTAAAATTGAAATAAAAACTATATGGACATATTTGAAAACAACAAAAAATAATAAAATGACAAAAGGACACAACAAAATTACTGAAATTTTTAACTAAAAGTAACATGAAAGCAGAAACAATAAAAATGCTAGCCAAAACTATAATAGTATCTCAATCATACTAAAATTACAGTGATTCAGAAATACAAATGCTCAAACACACCTCTTCCATAAATAGCAAAATAGTTTTCATTTCTGAATTAAAAGTAATTGATATTTTTGGGTGGTAAAAATAACTAACTAAATACAATAACAATACAATGCAATAGTTTTTTATTATTAAAATTCTATTTAAAAGAAATGATTATTATTATTTGACAAAATTTTGTTTGCTAAATATAAGTCATGACTGACATAAGCAGAAAATAATATCATAGAGATTATTATATACGTTATTATATCTATATAGGCAAGGTTAGTTCAGGTTGTAAAATGTCATGTGGTGCGAAAACGTAATGGTATTTATAAATTAATATTTAAATTTTATATTTTATTATATAAATGTTATGATATCTGTAAAAATACTTTTATTTAAAAAATGCATTTATGTACACATAAAATACTTTGTATAGTTAATAATAATAATAATAATAATAAAATCATTGTGTACTTTTACAAATATTTAAGATTTAGGAGTATAACTTTCTGGAACTTAACGACATTTATCAATTAATATTATGATTTCATACATTTTGATGATAATTTTTAAAAACTTTTATCTTGACAAATTTTTTAAAGGTGTGTACCTTCACACAAGTTGAAGATTTAGGGAAATTTACATTTTTTACGTAATACTTGCGCAACATGACATTTTATGTCATTAGATTTAATATAGATTTAACTTATTTGTATAGCACTTTTCACAATGTACATTGTTTTAAAGCAGCTTTACATGAATGTTAATGGTTATAATATCTTAATATTATGCCTCATAGTCACATTTATCAGATTAGAGGTAAACGATGATATACAGTAGTCACATTTTGCAACAATACAAGAAATCAGGCACAGTATGTATGTGGATAAAGTCGAATATTCTTCCATATACAACTTTATATAAAGAGCTGAACGATATTATAGTTAGAATTTGCCCCAAAAAGAAAAAAAAGTTTTTTTAACAACCATATTTAACATGAAGAGTACTTGGAAGCTGGAATTTGTGAAAGATTCTTCCTTTTCTTCATCCTGGACACTGATGTTTGTTTTTTGATTCAGTGACTAACGGCTGAAATCTCTGTTACAGCAGAAGAGCGCGGGACAGACGGCGAGCTGCTCGTATCCGTCAGATCAGAGAAACCTGCAGCCGCTTTACCATCAGAATCCATCAGACAACAACCTCAGCGCCAGAGGATCCACCAAAGCCAAGAGCAGCGGCATGCAGCAGAAAGTACGTGAAGAATCAAACTCAACTCATCCAATTCATCACTCACAAAAACTCACAGCAGAACATCACACATTCTGATCGGCTCCTGTAACATTAAGTCTCAATTCCACTGGGCTTCTGTTAAAAGAGTATCAATCATGCGTCTCAATCAATGAACACAGACGGTCAAAAGTTTGGAATAATTAGGATTTTTTTATGTTTTTGAAAGAAGTTTCTTCTGTGCATCAAGGCTGCATTAATTTGATCAAAATACAGTAAATACTGTAAAATTTTGAAATATTTTTACAATATAAAATAGATGAATTCTACATGTAAAATGTCATTTATTCCTGTGATCAAAGCTGAATTTTCATACATTACCATTCAAAAGTTTGGGGTCATTTAAAAAAAAAAAAAAAAAAATCACAAGTGACAGTAAAGACATTTATAATGTTACAAAAGATTTCTATTACAAATAAATTATGTTCTTTTGAACTTTCTATTCATCAAAGAATCCTGAAAAATAAAATGTATCACGGTTTCCACAAAAATATGAAGCAGCACAACTGTTTTCAACACTGATAATAATCAGAAATGTTTCTTGAGCAGCAAATCAGCATATTAGAATGATTTCTGAAGGGTCATGTGACACTGAATACTGGAATAACGATGCTGAAAATTCAACTTTGATCGTAGCAATAAATTACATTTTAACATATATTCACATGGACAAGTTATTTTAAATTGCAATAATATTTCAGTTTTTACTGTATTTTTTGATCAAATTAATGCAGCCTTAGTGAGCGGACAGGACTTCTTTCAAAAATATTAAAAACTCTTCATAATTCCTAATGTTTGGCTGATCGTGTGAGATTGTTTAATCACATGTGCTGCTCAATGATCATGTGACGTCAGCACATGCCCTGGGTCAGAGGTCACGGCGTCCTGCTGAGGAAGCGTCTGATAGATTCGGTGCCACCGCACACACACACACACTGATCAGAGAGCTGGGCTCCTCTGGCTCCTCAGAGGTGTAACGTTTGGCCCTGTCTCCTGTAGGAGGCTCTGTCTCTCTCTCTGCGGCACGTTGAGCCCAAGTCTCCCACGTCCAGCACTGCCTTCTGTAGCTCAGATCCCCCTGCCTCCGGCAGTAAAGGGCCGCCGTGTTATGAGGATGCAGTGAAACAGGTAAAGCAGCTCAGGATCCGCTCTCACGCTGCTAACGCTCTCAGAGCTTCTGCCTGCGTCTCTACAGCTTTACTGACTGCGTGGAGACGTACAGCGCTGCATCAGTGTACTGCAGGGATTCCCAAACGACTAATTATTAAGAAGTATTATTGTTATTATTAAGTATTATAGGTAATTATTATTAAAATATTAAATCGTATTAAATATATTTGAAAAAAATAATTAAAATTATAATTTTTTTTATTTTGACTCTACATTTGGATTTTGAAGTGAACTCCAACCTCTTTTTAGTTTAACATTACATTCACCACCTTGGTGTTTTAGGAACCAAGTATATTGAATAATAATAATAATAAATATAAAATGTTATATATTACAAATATTATTCTATCAATATATAATATTACAAATAGTATTATAATAAAATCAATTATTATTATTAGATATTTATAATTTTAAGTAATTATAAAAAATGTATAAAATGTATAATGCTGCACTTTTTCGTAGTTGTGACATTAATTCAGTCAACTTTATATTCACACTGGTGCTTTAGGAACTCAAGCTAATTTAATAATAATAATAATATTTATTATTATTATTGTTGTTGTTTTTTAAACTGTAACTATAACTATATATAAACATTAAAATAAAATATTACTATAAATAAAATATATTACTATTGTAAATTACAGTTGTAATGTAAAAAAATAAATATTTGATTATAATAACAATTTGATTTGCTACAAGTTGTAATAGTGATATTAATGAAACGCTGTAAACTTCTGTCCACAAAAATGTTGGAAATAATGTGATTGTGTGAATAAAACTAGCGCATATTGCGTTCCCTAATGCATGCTACATTTATATACAGTGATGGAGTTCAGTGCATTTACTGCGAGATGCTGAAAACACCGGATGGCATGAACACGGTGCTGCACTTCACTCTGAAACTACAGAATATGCAGATATTGAATTAAATCACTGACTTGATAATCACTCTTATCGTGATTATCGTGCAGCCTCATTGATTTATTTTAATTTGACATATAATATGAGCAGTTATTAGCTGCTCATATTATTACTATTAAAACTAATTGTTATTAGTTTTATCAACCCACGATCTCAGTTTGGGAAACCCTGCTGTACTTTCTAGTGATTGTTGTCCTTGAAACCGCCTGCAAAAAAAAGCATTTGCCAACAAGTCTAAGCGTAACCAGCTCCAGTACACGCGTTTGAATGCCGTCAGCTACAAAATCTGTTCATACATTTAACACTCTTAACCCTCGTAATGCATTCAAAATCTTTATACTGTTTTCACATTCCATGTGTTTGTTCCCAAATAATTATTTTATAAAACTAAACTAAAACCATAGTATATCTGATTTCAATTTCTCATTAATGAATGAATGTGAAAAACAAACAAAAAAAATCAGCGTTTTGACTGTTACGATTGCATTTACCCCTTTTTATTGAAAAAAAAAAAAAAATTCTTTGAAATGTCAAATTAACCACACACACACACAAAAAAAAACATGTATGAGAAACCAGTATTACCAGCATTAACCCCATTGGAATGAATATAATTTTATTAAATTCCTTTAAATTATAATTCATGATTACTCAAAAACAGTCCAAATTTATGACCGCTACATATTTATTTATATAAAAACAACAAATATTACTCTCAAAAGTTTTCAAACTAAATAAACTCATTTTACTTAAACTTTCAATTTTCATGTTGCAGTGGGTTATTAATAGACGTACATATACAGGTTTAGCAACAAAATTCAGTGAGATGTGGGAAAAAAAGCTAAATATATTTTACAAAAGTTTTTAGACACTAACACAACCTCATAAATAATTTTACAAGTATTTTTGGCACTAATTGTACTCCATACATGCCCGGGTCAAAATTAACCAAACATGAAACTTTAAAAAAATCTGAAACGACTAAATGCTGTGTATTTTGAGGGTCTTAAAGCCTTTGAAAAATTTTGTTCCCTTACTAAAAACTGCTTATTTTTTATGCATCTCTTCCGTGCCAAAACGGACCCGAGTGCATTATGAGGGTTAAAGCAAAGGCATGGAATGTGTCACAAATGTGTTGACAGCATCAAATACTAACACGATTAAATGATCCTGTGATGTTCTTGCAGCAGATGTCGCGCAGCCAGCAGATGGATGAGCTTCTAGACGTCCTCATCGAGAGCGGAGGTGAGTCTCTCCTCATCAGCTTTTGAATTTTGTCATTGTTTACTCACTCTCATGTTGTTCCAAACCTGTGGGAGTTTCTTTCTTCTGCTGAACACAAAAGAAGATATTTTGAAGAATGTTGGTAACCGAACAGTTGATGGTAGCCATTGATGTCCATATTATTATTATTTATTTATTTTTTATAATGTATAATAAGTCAATTGGCACCAGAAACTGTTTGGCGTCCAACATTCTTCAAAATACCTTCTATACTGCAGATTTGGAACAACTTGATGGTGAATAAATGATGACAGAATTTTCATTTTTGGGTGAACTATCCCTTTAGCCCTAAATGAAACGTTCACAAGGCCCCTCATTTCACACAGTAACACCCAGCTGTTATTGACTATTAAAGTCACTCTTTGTGCTGTCATTGTCTTGTTTTAAAGAAATGCCTGCTAACGCCAAAGAAGAGAGGTTTCCTGTAACCAAAGTTGTGCCTCACCTTACAGTTTCGCCCAAGTTCCACCGACACTACAGTCACATGTCGCCCTCCATGCTCGCTTACGATCACGCGGCGGCTCACGGAGACGCTCATCTGGAGGTGCTGCTGAGCCCCATGAGCCGGACGCAAGGAGACGCGGCGCTCCTGAAGATGCCCGCCGAGGACGGACGCTTGGAGGCGGGCGATGGATTCAACAGCCGCGACATGATGGGCACGCCCGTATCGCCCACGGCCGGAAAGATCTCCGCGGTTGCCGCCGAGGGTCACGGCCTCGGAATGACCTTCGCGGAGTCGCCGTGGGAGACAATGGAATGGCTGGATCTGACTCCGCCCAGCTCCGCCACCGCCTTCCACAACGGCCTGCCTCCATCCGGGCCGAGCATCTTCAACACGGAGTTCCTGGATGTGACCGACATCAGCCTGAACTCGGCCATGGACCTGCACCTGGAGCACTGGTGAGGAGAAACATCACGTCCACACCCAGATCTCCAGATCCAGTGTTTGATACTGTTTTATCACGTTCCATCAAAACTTGAATTGTTTTGTCTGTGGATTCTGGCAAAGAGTGTTTTGATTACTGGAAACAGAAAGATGCTCCAAATGGAATTGGATTCAAACCGAGATGTCCGTACCATCCACTTAACACTTCTTTATTTTGTCTGCACATTTGTGGTGTGGGAAAAACACATATTAATGCATCACACTAGTATATCACGTGTACTCTCTTGTGCTGTTGTAAATATGAATTCACACTTGCACCTTGAGCTTACAGTAGGATGTCACACTTTTTATGAGCATTTCATTCTTTCCCGTCATCTTCATGCCATTAATTTATTTTGAGAGCACAAACATTTGGTTTTTACACGTGATACGGAAGACTGTTTCCGTCATGGGATAAAAAATAACAGTAATTGCGTCTTTTTATCTCACAATGCTGACTTCTTCCTCACAATTTTCAGAAAAAAAGTCTGTATTGCAAGATATAATCTCAGAATTTTAACTTTTTCTTCTCCGAATTGTGAATTTACATCTCGCAATTTAGTTTTTTGTTTCCACCACAGAATAAGTAGTAAAAATAGGTAATTGTGACATTTTATCTCAGTTTCAACTTTTTTCTTTTAATTGAGTTTATATCTTACAATTCTGTCTTTTCATCTTGTAATTCCGACTATCTCATAATTCTAAATTTACATCTCGCAATTCCAACTGTCTGTTTTGTAATTACGACTTTCTATCCCATAATTCCAACTTTCTATCTCGTAATTCTAACTTTCTATCGTACAATTCCAAGTTTGTATCTTGCGATTCCAACTTTCTATCTCGTAATTCCGAGTTTGTATCTCACAATTCTGAGTTTATATCTTGCAATTCCAAGTTTGTCTCTTGCAATTCCGACTTTCTATGACATAAGTCTGAGTTTAAATATTGCAATTCTGACTTTCACAATTCTGACTTTCTATTAGGGCTGTGCGATTAATCGAAATCACCATAAAATCGCGATTTGAGCGTGCGCGATTTCTAAATCGCTTTATAGCACGGTTTTCCGCGGACCCGACCTCCCGCAGTATGCTACCCGAACCAATCAGAATGCAGCGCGCCTAAATGGAGCACGAGAACAGAACAGACCGGGCGGGCATACAAAC
>NW_015626872.1:546044-563498 GCF_001515625.1 Sinocyclocheilus rhinocerous
TTCAACATCTGAGGCAACACCACAAAGAGCTCTATGACCAATGCAGGGCATTTTGTAAAGGTGTAACAAAATGTTTTTTTCTGCCAGACATTTTGTTACACCTTTACTTAGTGATTATTTTTCCTTATGTCACATGTTATAGCTTTTTGATAAAGCTCTAATTGGTTTTCTTTTGGAAATATGTTTCAAATTCACACTGAATGCATTTATGACTGTAAAGCATGTCTGTGTGTGTCAAAATCGTGATTAAAATCGAAATCGCAAAATTTATCAAAGAAATCGCGATAAGTTTTTTTGTCCATATCGCACAGCCCTACTTTCTATCTTGTAATTCTTGGGGGAAAAGTCCAAACTGTGAGATAAGATTTTGCAATTATCTTTTTACTTTTATGTCATTGCAGAAACAAGCTTCCATAATGTTAATGCTCACACTTCATGTGAAAGAGAAAATCACTAAATCTCTAGAGAACTGAACTGTATTTTAGCACGATCAAGCCAACATCTCTGGTCAAAATATCATATTTTGCTAATTTCTTTCCCCAAAGTCTGTTTTGCATTCTAGATTATTATTATTACTGCCACTTCTGTTATTTTGAACATTCATTAGCTCTTTGTTTTTAGTTTCTTTCTCTTCTGATGTATTTATTTCAACCTTTTCTTTTCATTGGCATATTAATATATATTTATGAGACATTCCTTTTCATTAAGAACAAAAGTTAGAGTAAACCTACTCGCAGATAAAAGAGTGATTAAAACAATGAGGACACAAGTGTGAAAAATCATGTTTACTATAGTAGTGACATTTTCTGACACACAAACAGTAGGTTTTTAATACTTTCTGATTTATTTGTTAACTTACCATCCCTGTTTCTCATTGAAACCTCACTAAAGTCCAATAAATCACGTTGTATGAATCTTAAATGACAATCAAAACATCCTGAATCAAAAGCAATACATCACTAACTGTGATGGCCATTTTTACCAGCACTTGTGAAGAATCAATTCTAATATATAGATTATATATAGGTTCAACTGTGAAACTGTACTGTGGCAAATTTGGGACCTAACTTTTTATTTTTTATTTTAGAACTTTTTTTAAATAAAATCCTTAGTTTTAGATTTTAATACTGGTCACTGATTTAGCAGAGCAATTTTTTTTTATATATATACATAAATAATAATTAGCTCACCAAAAGCTTAAACTGTGAATACATTTTTTTTTTCATTTCATGAAATATGTTAGTTTTTGTTATTTACTGGTTTTTAATCATGTTTTGTGCCACTGAATGCTTTTGTACAGATCTTTAGAATCTCTTTATCGTGCCTTTTCTAGAGCCGTGAGGCCTTACGATACAAATGAACTCGAAGCATAATTCAGACAATCCGATTTTATATAAATAGTTTTGTAAAAAAATAAACCCTGGGTTTTAGTTCAGTGAATAAGCATTAAGGGCATTACAGACCAAGCGCAAGCTCTGTTTTATATTCAAGACTCAGTATTAAACACAGTAGAGCATTAGAGACTCTATTTTTTACACATGAAGTAGTTTCATACAGTACTTTTAATACGACCAGCTAAGAAATTAGGTCTATAATCAAGATGAATTATGTGTAAAGTTTTATGTTTATGTGTAAAGAATGTCACATAACCCTGTAGATTTTATTTTTCTATGTTTGATATCGGCCAATGAATGGAGCACCCAGTAGAAGTGACTTTGCGATCTTGTATTTTATTCCCCTTTATATAGTTTGTTTCTTCTCGATTGTAAGCTGTGGTTCCTTTGAGCCTGATGGCAGAAAGCATCTGTGCTGCACAAATGTTCACTATTACTCTTCACCTCTCTGGAAAACGGAGGTTTTGTCTTATTTCTTGTTCTTTTGATTCTCTTGGGGGAAATATATACGTATGACAGAAAGCTTTTGTATTGCTTGGCCACTGAACAACGTTACCATATAAACTGTCCCAGTATTTGTCTCCACCGCTGTATTACTGTACCAGAGTTCAATAAACAAACATAAAACGAACAACTCAGTCTTGATGACTTAACAAAAAAACTCCTTTTGAGCTTTTTAATGAAGATTATTTATAGTTTCAGACTGCGTGCACTATAGTAAAAGATTTTTCAAAGATCATCAGAGTAAGTTTGACGAGAAAATGCAATATCAATCTTTCGGCTTTTCACATTTAATTCAACGTTTCTTTGCAACTGTGAAATTGACTATCAATTTCTGAGTGAAAACGAAACCAATTTTTTTTTTCAGTGTAGGTACATCAAATGCATGATTGGTTGAAGGTCGCATGCGCAGAGGTGTTGAATAAATGCGAGACGGTGAATGGCTGAGTATTGGTTTTATTCTAGCATCGAGCCCATCGTGTGTTCAGATCTAACAGAGCAGAATGACAATAACCCGCTGACCTGCAGGCAAACACGCTCATCATATTCATACCGCCAGCTGATGTCCTTGTTAGCTGTGACGTGTATAAGACACAAAGCTGTCAGAGGTTAATATAAACCCAAACCTGAACATATAGTACGCTGTATCCCTACACATTTCCTTTTACAATTTTTACTCTTCTCACCGCACACGTAAAATATTTTCACAGTGATTTTTTTTCTGTACATAGTTTCCATATAATAATACACATCGCCCTTAAAATTATTTCACCCCACATTCGTGATGTGCCCCTATTATTTCTTAAACTGCATTCGAGAAGATTTTCTGCCGTGAATCTGGAAAGTCGACTTCTTGACTTCCATCATCAAAACATGAAACTCTCTGAACGCTATCCGGCACCGTATTATTCTACAATCAGACCGATGTTTGATGAACGCTGTACATCTTTTAAAATAAGTGACCTATGAATGAATTATCAGCCGTATCCCACACGAACCAACCAAGACCCTCTATAAACATGCTAAAAGTGAGCTTGTGGGAAATCTGCGAATCTTCCGATTTGGCAACGTGGAGTCTGTATAAATACACATTTACAGTGATGAGCAGCGCCTGCATTCAGACACCAGACTGGATTCTCTTTGATAGAGTGAAAACCATTTGGATCATCGTGACATTATATTGCATACTGAGCGAGTAAAGCTACTTTAACACACGTCATTGATGCAGAACAACACCTTTGCATACCTTAGTTTCATTAAATAAAGAGAGAGTGATGTGTCTGTACACGAACGAAGAAAAACACCAGTACGGATGCTTTTTCCTCCTCTTATGATTCATTTCGGTAAGCACATCAACTTATCTGATGATCTTTGTCTTAAATGAGCAAATTCAAGTTTTGCTTATTTATATTTCGAAATGATTCCCCACACGCACATACACATAGAAGGTCGATTTGCTAAATCTGAAGCTTGTTTACACACCATGATGTAAATGGCTTTTAAATGAGAGCCGATTCGTATTGCACAAGATGTTTTTGGGGAAGTATTTCACTTTGAACGCAATCATGTGTTCACACTGAAGTGAAGGTACAATTACGATGTTTAGCAGAAATACTCAAGACCCTTAACCAAGACTTGCATTTCACAAACGAGAACAAATCCTACACCCAACATTTGTTCTCCGACTGCGTACAGCAAAGCGAAGCCACATTTCGGCACACAAGCGTTTTAATGTGGCACTATGAAATAGAGTTTCACTCAAACTAAAGCGTCAAACGTTGAGAGTAGGATGTGCTGCGGTAAATGCAGTGAAATGAGAGTTGGTGAAGGGCCGTGTGTTTCGTGTGAGGCGCTGTATGTACACCAAATGGTGGCCGGACCGTCTTGTGTTCCCAACAGGCCGCTCACCATCAGTCGACATACATGGGCGAGCCGGGAGACGCCGGCATTTCTTCCAGAATCCTGCACACGTAACTGGCCACGTCCACGATCCGCTCCTCGTACATCAGGATGAACGGATGCTTCTGCAGGAACAGCACAATTACAGCAACACAAGCACACGTTCAGGGCATGAACCAAGATTTCAGTTCTAGCTGATACACATCATTATTTTCATGCTATAGTGAATAACCAATAAATGGCTGATATTAAAATGCTACACTATTTTGTCAAGTCACCTTTATTTCTCCAGTGCTTTATACAATACTGATGGTTTCAAAGAAGCCTCAAATTAGTAAGCAGGGTTAATCTTGCAAAATGTAGTTTATAATAACATCTATTAATATTAATGCTATGTATTTTATCAAATTATTAGAATTATTTGTAATAATAATAGCGTAAAATAACAACAGTGATAATAATAATAATAATAAAAACAAAATGTATTGTTTTCTAAGTATTATTATACCAAAATATTATTATTGGTATGTATAATAATAATAATAATAATAATAATAATAACAATAGTATTATAATTACGTTTTATTACGTTTTCAATTCTGCTGTAATTCAGATCTGCGAAAATGAAAAAGTTTTAGTTTAAGATTTGCTTTTATGAGTGTTATGTGTTTTTGAAGATTAATTTTAAGTGAGCAGCAAAGGTCAACTACATGTAAAATAGGGATTTTGTACATTAGCATGTATAATTAAATATCCAATATAACTGATATCAATTAAATTAAGGTTAATTAAAAACATAAAAGTATAATTGTACAAGACAGACATCCATTTTTCAATTAAAATCTTTTCAAGTAAAATCAATAAGTTCAAAAGCTGTAGTACAAAGAAACACACATAATAATAATAATGTTAAGTGCATAATAATGTTTATAAAACGGATAGTTCCGGTCCTTGATTCTGATTGGTTGAGCCACGTTGGACGCTGTTGTAAATTACTCTACAAACATACACCTTTGTTTACGTTTGTCTGTTGCTCGGCAACCACTTTGTTGCAACCACAACTGTTTCTGAGGAACTACATTGTTTGGTGGAAGAATACTGTTTTTATTAATATCATTACACTTTATTTGCTGTTTTATTTTGTGAAACCTAACTACGTATATGGAATAACCGTTTTATAAAAGCAATAAGCCCCGTGAAGCCGTGGTTTACAGTGAATTTATAACAGCTCTGCTTCGCGTCGTGCCTAACAACGCCCCTTAGCTGTTATAAATTCACTATAAACCATGGCTTCATGGGTCTTATTGCTTTAATGATGTATAGTTATATGTTTTAAAAATGTTATTATAACAAATATCATTATTAGTAGTAGTATTTTTAATAATAAATGCAACTCTAAGTATGTATCATGTTTTATCAATTTTATTTAAATATCTAAAATCGACCAATATAGTACTCATCTAATATCGCATCCCTAAAAATTATGACTAATAAAACCATAAAAATATAACTATACAAATCAGACGTGCATTTTGAATTCAACTCTTTTCAAGTAAAATCAGTAAGTTCAAAGGCTGTAGTTCAAACAAACACAGGTTTGACGTACCAGCAGTTCTCTGTACTTTGGCCTTTTTGACTCGTCCTTTGTAAGGCTGGAACACACATGATCAAACAAAGACGCGTCACATGACCGCTTAGCAAAGAAACATGCTTTTTTTACACTCATATCCTTCAAAGCACAGGAAAACAGCTCGGCCACATGTGAACCCACCATAGATTGACAAACTGGATGAATTTGGGTGAAAACTGTCTCTCCTCGGAGTTGCTGAGCTGCGGCGGGTCTCCCTTCACCACCTGTGTCAGCTGATCAAACACGCTGTTCCATTTGGGGTACGGGAAGCGTCCCGTCGCCAGCTCGTACTGCAACACAAACACATTCACACCGTTAAAGCAGATGAGCCAGTGCTTTAGTACTACAGCCGTTGAATTAACAGGTTAATTAGGTGCAAATATTATGAAAAAAAAGTGTTACAATTATTAAAGCTTTTAAAGCAGCGCCCCATCCAGACCTGTCCATCATCTTACACTGATGCAGTTCTTGATGAACACAATGCAGGACAACTGACTGCGTGATGGAGTATTAGAATGCAGTTATATGAGCCTAAAATGCAAGATATGAGCACAAAAAATAAATGACGCTCTTAAATTTATATCATATGATCTAGTTTAGCAATATCACACCAGCAAGAGTGCTGTTTCTCCCCAATATCTGCACCACTGCTAATGTGATAATGATTTATACAACAGTTCAATAAGCAAGATGTTGAAATTGTGTTTTAGGCACAATATTGTCGGTATTGTTCAATTATGCAAACGAAAATAGTTCCAATCCAAGCCATAGCAGAACTGTTTTGCGTCTCAAAGTGACACCCAGTAGTGATTTGCTACTGATTAAATCCAAAGTTTTGAACAAATCAAGTGAGTTAATGATTCAGTGACTCATTCATGTGGACTGTGCCTTGCTTCATTTCTGAATGAATTGGTTGAGTGAGGGACTCACCGCCACCTACTGGCGCTTTAGTTTAGTTTTAGTTTGAAAGTATCATTTTATTTTTTTCAATAATCATAAAAAAAAAAAGCATTAATACCCATTTATTATCATTATGTTGAATCAAAATATTTCTGTCTAAAGCTGCTTGTTTGTAATGTCTATGTAATGCTTATCAACATTTGACACAATTATGACTTGAAATGATTATTGTGGGGTAATTTCTCAGCCCATAGTGATGTGCAATTAATTATTCATTTTAATCGCATGACATTCCTAATTATTACATTATATATATGTATGTGAGGGAGTAGAAGAGAGAACGGCTAGAGACGAACCAGCGTGATTCCCAAACTCCACACATCCGAGCGGACGTCATAGCCCTGTCTGGAGGCGCTGGGGTCGATCCGTTCAGGCTACAAGAACACAGTAACATCATCATATGCTGTAAGCACACATCATGTTTATTAGAGGAGAAGAATATGATGCTCACAGCCATGTACGGTCTACAGCCAGCATCTCTGGTCTTGGCGATGGAGTCGACCAGCTGCCCGCTGATGCCAAAATCACACAGCTTAATGTTGCCGTTTCTATCCAGGAGAATGTTGGAGGGTTTGATGTCTGAAAAACACGGTAAAAGAACAATTCAGACTCAGAAATCTCACTGCAAAAACTGTATTCAAAAAGCTACAATTGATTTAATGGGGTAATTGCTTCACCCAGCTGTAAATGTGTTGATGCTTGGCCACTCACCTCTGTGGATTATTTTCAAGTTTTCTTTCAAGTGATTCAGTGCTTTCACAGTCTACAAAAAAAAAAGTGAATGTGACTACAACAACAACAATAAAAATTATTAATGTATCAAGTGTTAAAATCAATTATATTAATAATACTATGTGTTATATTTAATTAATTTAATTATAACAAAATATTAGTATAATAATTTATTATAATCATTACTTACATTAATAATTATTATTATTATCATTGTTGTTGTATATATATTATATGTACTATTTAATAAATTGTATTATAACAAAATATAATTGTATAATACCAACAACAACAATAATAATAATAACAACAACAACATGTATTACGTTTCATAAAGGTTATATAAATTTTGTTCTATTAACAAATATTATAATCATTATTTATAATAACAATAATAAACATCATTATTATTATTGTTGTTGTTACTATTAATACAAATTTTATATATTTTTATTTTGTTATAAATGATCATCATTATAATAATAATAATGTATTCATTTCTAATCATTTTATTATAACAAAAATATTGTTGGCATCATACATAATATTATTACTAGTAATAATAATAACAAATGGTTTTTGATTAAACAATTTTTGTAATAATAATAATAATAATATGCATGGATTATGTTTTACACATTTTATTATAAGAAAAATATTATTATTATTATTATAATTTCTACTATACATAAGCTTTTGGTAATATATGAGATCAGTGACTTACTGCTAATGTAATTTTGCCTAATATTTCCTCTGGAATCACATCATCTAATGCACAATATACATATTTGTAGAATTTGTCGAGGGAGATAGACATTAGTTCCATACATATCCAGCAGTCGCCCTGAAGACAGACACAAATACAGTCCTGTTAGCAAACAGCAAACACAAAAACAGTGTGTGAGTGGTGTGTTTGCGTCACCTCTCTGAACAGGGCTCCGTAGAACTGGACGATATACAGGCAGTCGCTGCTCCTCATCACTACATCTAAATCCATCAGAAGCTGTTTCTGCTCCTTCTCATCCACCGTGGAGCGAATCCGCTGCAGTGAAGGCAAGAAGACTGAGGTCAGATTCATCACACACAGCTGATGACAGATTTAACATGTGGAAGATCAAACAGAACCGACACTCCTCAGAGATCCTCGTCGTGCTTGACAATTATCAAACTATTGATGAAAACCAGATTCAATTTGTGCTGATTTCTATTTGTTTATTTTCCAACCTAATAGTCTAACCAGGTTCGATGAGTCTCAATCCACTGCAGTGACGTGTGTCTGACTCTAGGTGGCGCATTCACACGTTTGATAATATCATGACAACCACATGGCTCTCTACAATCAACATCATTTTCCTCTTAGTTCTATCAAATCTGTTGGTCATGGGTTTTTCTATACAGTGTATTAGTGCTGTCCACTTTTTCAGCGACGCTGGTTCCTTAAGCATTTTTACTATTTGTTTTTCCCATAGGGTTTTTAAAAACGTCTTAATTAAAGCGTTAATAGCTATGGAACCAAACCAACCAGCTATGAGGAGGATCACAACATTACAGACTTTGATTTGAAACAGGAAAAGTATTTAAAAATCTGAAAAAAAAAAGACAAAGATACAAGGCTGGGAACTACAATCCCATGAAGCATTGCAAATGACAAATTTAAAAAAAATTATGGTGAAATATAAAACTATTCATTTAAAATTGTAGATTTTATATACAGGTGCATCTCAATACAGTAGAATGTCGTGGAAAAGTTAATTTATTTCAGTAATTCAACTCAAATTGTGAAACTCGTGTATTAGGGTGTAACGATACACATATTCATATTGAACCGTTTGGTATGAGGCTTTCGGTTCGGTACGCATTACAAACCGAACGATTCATTGGAGTAATCCTATTTTTACATTTGGGGAAAAAAAAGAGCTTAAAGTGTGTGAAATATAATGTACTCCAGGTTGTGACGGTGAGGTAGTTCGTTAGAGTTTTCCCTCTTTTCCTCACTTTTAAATAGCTTGTAAATGCTTGTGCGCATTTTACTTTCACTTTCGAGCTATTAGCGGCATTTCGGCGTCAATTGATTGAATTGACAACAAAACAGTACGACAAACTCACTTACGTTAAACATAGAATGTTTAATTTATTAACAAAACGAATACAAGCACACCATGCTATAGGCCTAATATAAAATAACAAATAACTTACACAAAGTTTAAATATAAAACACTGAAAATCAGCAAACACGGTGGAACCAAATATATAAGAAACGAATGTTAAAAAAGCTTCAAAATCATCTTAGATAAAAGGCAAAAAGTCAAAAGGCCTTCCAAAGTCTAAAATATTTTTAAGCTCATATGATACTAGTTTTAATAAATAAAAAAAAATTTTTTAAAAGTCAAAATGAAGGAAATTTGTCTGGCATTTCTTTGTTTTTGCTGTATCGAAAACATACCGAACCGTGACACCCCTGTGTCGTATCGAACCGAACAGTGAATTTTGTGAACTCGTACACCCATAATAAATAAATATAAATAGATATATATATATATATAATGAAAGGCTGTTATGTTTATTCATATGTTTGTACTTTGTTTCAGTTCATATGTTCATCTCTGTTTTTTTTCTCATTCTTTACTGTCTTTTATGCCATTTAATTTTCTAGCTGAGCTAAAGATCTATCTTCATGCACTTTGCTCACTGTGACTCCCTGATTGGTGGAATTTTGCTGGAATTATGGGTAATTCAGTTTTCCACCATGAATTCTGCTATTGAACAATTATTTAAAACAGAAGCTGACAATGCGAACAGATGGGTTCAAACAAAAGGATATACAATTGATTAACATTATGTTGGAGAACATTAAAGGTCTATCAGTTATTGCTAAAAAAAATTTATATTTATTTTCCCTATGGAGAAAATGAATAGAGTTTCTATTTCCGGAACTAAATGTTGTGCTCTATTTCAGTATCTATGAGAATTTCTACAGTTTTATCATTTTTTATGAGGAAAAAAAAAATCCAAAGGTGTCTCAATTATTCCATTCCATTTTCCAATGTTCCCAGACTCCAGTCATTACTGCTGGATAATTCTGATATTTTGAGAATTGATTATAAAGCACATATAATTAGGGCTGGGTATCGATTCAGATATCCCGATTCGATTCGATTTCAATTTGCAAGCTCTCGATTCGATTCTCGATTTTTTTTATTACATTCAGTGAATATAGTTTTAATACAAATGCTATTGATATTTCTAAAAAATGAACAGTAAACATCAGTTTACAAATGGTGAATTAATCAAAAGAAATTAAGCCACATGCCTGTATTTTAAACCTATACTTTTTTTTGTATGGGTCCTTTTTTAAACAATAATAGGGCCCTATAAAATGTTCTTAATTTTTCTGGTAATCAGATGAAGGCATAAAACATTAATTTAATTTATCCTAATCAAATGAAAATTAAACCCTTTTATTTTTTGGCAAACAAAGTGCTGCACAACAGAGGTTTACTGTTAAATTTTTTTTTTTGCCCAGCCCTACACATAATGTGAATCACCTTGACAGCCATGATCTGTCCGCTGGGTTTGTGCACCATCTTGTTAACGGATCCGTACGCTCCTCTCCCGATCTCCCCCAGGTCCTTGAGGTCCTCAGCCGTGAAGTCACAATGTTGCTCTGGAGAAATCTTCAGCTTCCCTGAGGACTCGATGCTGTGCGTCCGCAGTCGCTCTCTGAAACGCACGAGTCAACGCTTTTACACACAGAAACTACAGCGCAGACTCATGAAACTGCATCACCAAACGGAACTGCAAAAATCATGACTGTTGCCAAACAGGTTTCCCGAACTCTGCCCATCTGTAATTGGTTGATAAAACAGTTTGTCCCGCCCCCAAACTCCTGCTATTGGCTGAGTGGAGTGTCAGGATACAAACAGCCGTGTTTGAGCCAGTTTTTACAAATTACTTACCGTTTTCTCTGCATATTCAACATAAAAATGACACACGTGACCTTTAACAAAACATTAGCAATGAATGAAATCTCACATGTGTGGATTCTGGAACGGAGGCTTAGCTGTCGTGATGGGGAGTCGTGCGGTCGGTTTAACTGGCGGATTCGCAAAGTTTAACTTAAGTGCTTTGCGTTTGCCTGTAAAAGAGAAAAAGTTCAGATTGCTTTGCTAAGTGTAATGGAGACCTTTTTTTATGTTTTGTATTTCAAAACAAAAAACTAATTTAACAGAAAGCATGCAGAAAGAAATGAATATGGAAATAACTGAGAATCAAAATATGAGATGATTCCAGAAAACAGCTCAAACTGTGTGGCTTGGTGAAGTGAAGTTTATTTATCTTCTGCTAAGGCAAGCACTAATCATGATTTCTTCTCAATTATTTAAGATACCAATTTATTATCTTAATAAGATAATAATTTTAATTATTACATTTAATTTAATAATTCACATTAAGCTAATTCAATAAAAATTATTTAAATTATTAAAAATTATTTGTCTAAATTAAGATATTTGATTCATATGTGGTTCATTTTGCTCTTAAACTACAGCATCTACAGCAGAAATCACACTACAAGCAAACCGTTATAACAGCACAGAAAACCAGCTTACTTTGCGTTACTCCAGACAGATTGATCTGAAATCCTAAAGAAAATGGGGGGACAAAATGTTGAAAATCCATGCAAATGATGATAAACTTATGGATGCTTATTTAAGTCATGGAATAAAATAATTAAAAAGGTAATAGTGACTTTTAACCTCATAATTCTGACTTTTTCTCGCAATTCTGACTTTGTATCTCACAATTCAGACAATTGTAAGATATAAACTCATATTTAAACATAATTTCGCAGTGCTAAGATAAAAGTCCAAACTGTGACATATAATTTTTTTCAATTTTCAAAAATTTTCTTTTTTATTTCATAATGCAAACAATATATATATGTATATATACAGTATATATTAAGGGTGCAACGGATCGTAGATGATCCGTACGGATCAGGCTGCACAGTTCGGCACGCATGTGATTCGCGGATTAAAGGCAGAGTAAGTGATTTCTGGTAGCCAATGTTGATATTTGAAATCACCAAAACAAACACGCCCCTACCCCAAAAGGGTCTTGCCCCTATTTTGATAGCTCCGCCCCACATATACGTACGCAACCCAGGCAACGATAGAACTGTGAGATAAAAGTCACAATGACCTTTATATTCCGAGGTGGAAACAAGCTACTGTATAAACTGAACTGATGATGGTCTAAATAAGAGTGAAGTGTATGTGAGCTGCTTTACCGGTTTCATTCTGACACCTCCAGCATGTGCTGGAATCTGAATGAGGAGGAGAAATCATTCATTTACTAATAACCCAAACAATCAGACCACAGTCAGACTGGATAGTATGAGACTGACCCGTTACGATCATCTTAATGCAAATACATGCTATAATTAACTAAAATTATAACTATAACTAAAATTAACACAAGAGTAGAAAATATAAAAACAAAATGAAATTCAAATATTAAAAACTTTTAGTTTCAGCTAGTTGCCAATGCAACATTTCTCATTTTTACTTAGTTGACGTACTAAAATAACTAACATGAACTATATATATATATATAGATATATACACACAACAAAATCTAATAAAAATGACAAAACAAAAAAATAAAACTTTAAAATGAATGTAAAACAGAAAATATAATTCAAAAACATTAACAAAAACTATAACAGTATTATTAATTATAGTTAACTAAAACTGTAGAAAATGTTAACTGAAATAAAAATATAAAAAATAAAGTCTAACAAAAATAACAAACACAAAATACTAAAACTTTAACTAAAATTAACATTAAAGCAAAAATAATAAATAAATAAAATCTACTTTAAAATATTAAAAAGCTATAAACAGTATTTGAATGATACTAAAACAACACTGAATAGAGTGCAGTGAAATTTTTTTTTACAACAAAATGTACACAACTCAGAATAGAAATTATAAACAGCCATCAATCAGAATCACCATTATCTATAAAATATCAGTATGATTATTGACTCTGTTACAGCGGTGCTACAGAGCAAGAGTCGTGTAGAGAACCTCAGTGAGCTGTACATAAATCCAGCAGTTTTGGCCATCAGAGCAGCGCATTTAGCATAGATATGATGCCTAGAAAGGCTGCACGAGCCACTGCACAGGCCTACAGCCTCAGCTCAAAAGCCAGCAGTGCGAACTCACGCAGACGCGTATGAGACACATTAGCATGGAGCTTCGCGTTCATGTGACACTGTAAACACTGGAGTGCGCGGCCTAAACGCGTTTCGCTGCGTTCGAGCCGCATCACTGAATATCGGCTCATTAGCCGCTTCACGCTGTGTTTGCGTCTCTTACCCTGCATGTTGCTCATTGTCGTTAAGTGTTGCGTGTGTAAGGCGGATCCCGCAGCGCTAGTTGGTGTATTGGTGCTGGGACTGGGAGTCGCCATTGTGGATCAGTTTGACTCCAGCAGCGGCTGCACTGCAGTGAGGCGGATTGACCCTTCGGACACTGGATTCACGCTGGACACTCAACACGCGCGACTACTACAGCGAACCGACAGGCTTTCCGCACCCCATTCGGTTCCGTTTAGAAGCGAGGGGGTTAAACAGTCGTAAGGCGGGACAGGACAGCCAGCTTCGGTTAGCAGTAACGGTGGCTCTGCGGTTGCCAGGTGCGCGAGGACTCCCCGCTCAAGGGGGATTCATGAATCGAGGGTCAGCCAAAAGTCGCAAAATGAAATGTACATTTAGGCAAAATAATGAAATATTAGGCTACATGAAAAAGTAGACTTTTAAATATGTCTGCATACAGTGTAGCATCTGTTTTATTCGTTGCATATTTTATTATTGCACATTGCCACTATTCTTTTTTTTTTTTTCTATTTCTTTTGTTGGTTTATTTTCTGTTGGTACATTTATTTATTATTGGTAAAGATTTATTCAGTATGTATATAATGAAATTCAATGTAATTTTATATAGTTATTTATATACTAAAATTACATATACATTTAGTTTTAAATGTACAGGAAATCTTGATATAATTAAATACAAATTATTGCATATTTTATTACTGAACATTCCTATTATTCCCCTATTTATTTTGTTTTTTTGTTGCAATATAAATATAAAATTATATTTATAAAAGAAGTCATAATGATATTAAGATTTCATCCACAAGAATATAAATATAAAACTAAATGTATACTACTGTACGTTACTACTGACATTATTGAAATTATGCACTCACACAGTATAATGCAATAAAATGTATATAGGCTACTTCTTTTATAAATATAATTTTATATTTATATAGCAACAATATATATAATTTCCTCTTCATATAGCCTATATACAATGGTAATGTATTCATTGCGTGTTTCATGTTTATTGCCGCTTGTTTCTAATATTAAAGGGCAAGTTCACAGATTCTCAACCAACTTTATATCGTTACAATATCGGCATAAGTAAACGAACAATGTGTATTATTTTTACGTGTCACCTGCACCAAGATATTCCCGTTTATATGTCGGCAAACTTCTGTCGGATGACATACAACGCGTCACTTTTGACAGCTCCAGGACTTTTGTATAAAAACTACAGATCGTACTACTTCCGCATTTTTGTATCCAGCTCCCGGATCATCTGATCGAGCCCAATGCATTATGGGTGCTGTAGTCTTCTTACCTTTTTATTTTTTATTTTTTTTACTTCGCTATGGCCCGGTTTTGTGTTTCTACTGCATAGGTAGCCAACTTTCATTAAAATCCCATCTTGTCAGTGATGACTTAACCTTATTAAGGGTTTGTTGTTGTTCATTTGAATTGTTCATTTTGTTGGTAATAGTGTTACTTATAGGATATACATGAACATATCTTAGGGTTTATAAAAATCTGATTTAACACTAAATGTAAGCAGAAATTGAGAGGATCATACGGAAGGGTGTTTGTTTATTATTTTCCATTCCATCATTCATTGACAATAATCTTCTCTCCTGTCAGTTCATAAATGCTTTCCACTTATGGATACTTGAGAACCATGTCTGATATCCTTCCGTTGCCCTTTAGAACCATCTGGTCCTCATAGACATAAACCGTCCCGAAGGCATTGCTGTCTGGACGTGTTTCAATCACCCCCTCCAGCGTGATGTGGTGAACACCAGACTCATCCATGTAATATCCTCCATCATGATCGTGTCCCGCCATGAAGCAAACCACGCTCTTATGAGAGCGCAGCACGGACTGCATGGCGTCGTAGTTCCACGCCAGACAGATGGGGTCTGTGGCGTACGGGTGAACGGGAAGATGACCTGCACAAATACACAATATACAGTGATTGTCAAAAGTTTGGAAACATTTCGATTTTTAAACGTTCTTAACTAAGTCTCTTCTGCTCACCAATGCTCCATTTATTTACTCAAAGATACAGTAAAAATTATGAAATGCTATTGCAATTTAAAATAACTTTTCTATGTGAATCTAAAATGTAATTTATTCCTGAGATCAAAGCTTAATTTTCATTTGCTGCTTCAGATTTTTGTTTCATTATAAATTATCACTTAAAAGACATGGATGCTTTTATTCACCAAGGACACGTTAAATTGATCAAAAGTGACAGTAAAGGTATTTATAATGTTACAAAAGATTTCGATTTCAAATAAATGCTGTTCTTTTGAACTTTCTATTCATCACAGAATTCTGAAAAATGTAAATCATGAAAAATGTATCACGGTTTCCACAAAAACATGAAGCAGTACAACTGTTTTCAACATTGATAATAATCAGAAATGTTTCTTGATCAGCAAATCAGCATATTAGAATGATTTCTGAAGATCATGTGACACTGAAGACTGGAGTAATGATGCTGAAAATACAGCTTTGATCACAGGAATAAATTACATTTTACAATATTTTCACATAGAAAACACATTTTAAAATTGCAATAATATTTCACTATTTTAACTGTTTAGCTGATCAAATAAATGTAGCCTTGGTGAGCAGAAGAGATAACAACATTAAATAATGTTTTGCAAACTTTTGACAAGTACCGTAAAGACCTGAAAAGACCAAGCATAAAGATCTTAAAAGCATATAAAAGTGTGTATACTTACTCAAGACAGTTACTCTCTCCTGTTTCTGGTCAGCAAGAGTTAAGACTTCATCGAGCCACAGCAGCTGCTCTTGGCTGAATCCTCCATTAAATTTCACAAACCTTTGTTCCAAGCCATCAAATACTGTAAAAAGCACATAAACAAGCTGTACCCAGTCTGTTTAACTGGCTTTAATTCACCCCCAACAGTACTAGCTGTTTGTTTACACACTGAAATGTGTCACCATGACTATTATATACAGTAAACATGATAAAATTGCATGTCAACCCACTCCAAACAGCCTTTTCTGTAAGACTGACATGTATGATTCATAATGCACTAATGTATTTCTCAAGTCATGTCTTGTTCAGACATATTTTCCAGGATTCATATCCAGGATTCATTCCATCACTTGCTCACCAATGTATGCTCTGCGGCAAATGGGTGCCGTCAGAATAAGAGAGTCCAAACAGATAAAATTATAAAAACACTGACAAAAACACAATAAACCATGAGTAATGCACACCACTCCAGTCCTACGTCTTGTGAAGCCAAAAGCAGCGTGTTTGTAAAAAACAAATCCATCAAGACATTTTTAGCAAAAATACAAGTCCAAAATACATAATAATGCTTCCTGTAATCCAAAATATCACTTATCAGCTGTTTGGACTCTCATTCTGATCCATCTTCGTTCTCCTGATCAAACACATGTATAGGTAGATGCACGTTTTATTGCAATCTCTTAAACAATGAACATAGAAAGTCAATTATCATTTTAAACTTAGAAAGGCAGTATCCATTACATTAACTCAAATTGTGGGAAACAATAGGCTACAATGATAAAAAATGAAAAGCCTAAAGTGGGGGGGGAACACATCTGTAGTCTATCAAGAAATATACATTTTATGTATTATAAATCATTTAAAGGACAGATTTAATGCTTTACAATAATTAAGTTTTTTTCGCTTTGTTATTTCTTGTGTCTTTTAATGTAGGCTATATTACAAGTAGTGACCTATATCTATTTTAAAATGAGTGAAAAATGAGTGAGCAATCTTGAAGGATACCTCCCCAATTTTATTAGTAATACAAAAGAGTCTGGAGATTTTAAAAGTCTCTTTCTAGTTGACATCCTGAAATTGATAGGCTATAGCTAAAGGAACAGTGGAGATTTCTTAGATAATTATTATTACAATCCTTGTCTTTTAAATGCATACCTCCCAT
>NW_015626872.1:563617-565033 GCF_001515625.1 Sinocyclocheilus rhinocerous
TATCTAGTTTCTTCAGGAATTTACATTTAATCGGTTTTTACATCCAGAGGCTGCGCAACGTTCTAGCATCTTTGAAACTCATTGATTTGTATTTTGAGTGACGACATATCGACCGTTCCAAAATAGCGGACGCGTCGACTTGCGTGGAGCAGTCCAATGTGGCATCTACCTAAACATGTCTATGCTCCTGAACGGTTTGTGCGCGGTTCCGCTGAATACATAGAGAATTCATTTACTAGAAATCCTGAGCATACCGTTTAAACACCGTATATATAATGAGAGTTTGACATGTAATCATAACTAGCGCGTGAAAGCGAAAGCTTGGCGTCCATTGACAGATCGTGGATCGTACCATGTCGCGTTTGCGGGGGGGGGGTTAATACCTATATTAAAAACAACAACACATTCTTACCTGTGAAAGCTTATCTAGTTTCTTCAGGAATTTACATTTAATCGGTTTTTACATCCAGAGGCTGCGCAACGTTCTAGCATCTTTGAAACTCATTGATTTGTATTTTGAGTGACGACATATCGACCGTTCCAAAATAGCGGACGCGTCGACTTGTGTGGAGCAGTCCAATGTGGCATCTACCTAAACATGTCTATGCTCCTGAACGGTTTGTGCGCGGTTCCGCTGAATAAACAGATAACCGAATATTCATTTCAGGAGCAGGAAAGTACCCTATGCTTCTCTATGACACACAAAACCGTGAAAAATCCATGACATCAAAAATACTTTTTAGAAAGTGTACTTCATTTAAAGTAAGCCATAGTCTATTAAAGGGATAGATCACCCAAAAATGAAAATTTGGTGTTTATCTGCTTACCCCCAGGGCATCCAAGATGTAGGTGACTTTGTTTCTTCTTCAATTTCCTCTAATTTCAATTCAGATTATTAGTCCACTACCCCTGGGAGTCACTAAACCAGTTTCAGGACGATCTGATGTTGCATTACAAAATAAAAGCCCCCCAAAAACTCATATTCTACCTGTTTTGCCTGTGAATTTGAATAGCTCTAAAAAGGAAACTCCCTGTTTCCACAGACTAATTTCTATTCTGATTAATAGTACAGTACCCCAGGGTGTCCCTCAGCCAGATTCAGGACGATCTGATGTTGCATTACAAAATAAAAGCCCCCCCCAAAACTCATATACTACCTGTTTTGCCTGTGAATTTGGATGGCTCTAAAAAAGGAAACTCCCTGTTTCCACAGATTTAATTTTGTAATGGGAAATCAGACAGTCCTGACACCGGGGAAATGACATTCTGGACAGGTGTACTGTTAATCAAAAGTGAAACTTTGTGAAAACAGGGAGTTTTCTTCTTATAACTATGTGAATTTACAGATAAATATGGTTATATACAAGTTCATTAAAGGGTTTTATTTTGTTTATTTTCAATCAGACATTTTTTTTT
>NW_015626872.1:565427-571929 GCF_001515625.1 Sinocyclocheilus rhinocerous
ATTTTTTTCAGTCAAGATAAGTAAGTGATTTTTTTCTGATTTATTTCCCCGTTTTAGAAGTACTGTTGGAACAAATAAGCTAGAGTCGCATGATCCCCCCCCACCAAAACCTGTTCAGCGCAAACCCATCTGGAGACTTTGCTGGTCATGACAATCACAGTGCTGATTGTCTACAAAACACTTAAACAAATACTAACCCATAACCCTAACCTAAACCAGATCCATTGATCAGTCAGTCCATTCATGATTTTCACAAAGTATGAACTTTTCATGACAGGTGACCATGATTGAGCCGACCAATGAAATCAGCCGAGGGGCGGGGTTTGATAGATAGATAGATAGATAGATTAACATGCTAGTAATTAATGCTTGTTGATTAGAGGATGCTCACTCGTCTAACGTGTTTCTCATACTTTCATCTCTTCCCCTTTTTTGGGCTTTCGTTAGAATCTAAACATCCGAGTGAGTAAATAGTTCCTCTGATCAGTTCACCTCTACAGCATCAGTTTATTACGGTGCATCACCTCACTTTCTTATTTCCTGTGTTTGGTGACAAACCAAATGTGCAAATGCTGTGATATGTAGCGTCTCTATAAATATCTGGCTCAAATTAATGCTACTCTGACAAATATTCACTGCAGTATAAACGGTGTGACAACTAACCCTGCTCTCCACTGACCTTTAACACATCATGCTTGTTTTTAACCGGTGTAAACAGTCCTGTACAAACATCAGCCATTGGATGGATGGATGCGTGACAGCAGATTCACATACAGGATCACATACATGACAGTGAGAAAGTTCACTGCAGACCAATACCTCAACACCACATGAACAGCTAAGAATGACAACAACAGCACAACAATTTATTGATTTCTAACATTCTGTGATCAGCAATGTTATTTTACATTGCAGTGCATTAAAGGAATAGTTCAGCCAAAAATGAAAATGTGCTGAAAATGTGCTCACCCTCGGGCTCTCCAAGATGTAGGTGAGTTTGTTTCTTCATCAGATTTGGAGAAATGTAGCATTGCATCAGTTGCTCACCAATGGATCCTCTGCAGTGAATGGGTGCCGTCAGAATGAGAGTCCAAACAGCTGATAAAAACATCCACAAGGAATCCACACCACTCCAGTCCATCAGTTAATGTCTTGAGACAAATGCTGCGTGTTTGTAAGAAACTAATTCAACATCATAATCCATAATTATGAAGTCCATAATATCTATAATGTTGTTTCCTCCAGTGAAAAAGTGGTCCGGTCTGAATCAGGAGAGAAATCTGCACAGATCAAGCACAGTCCAAACAGATCAAATAAATATGTGGGTGGATTTTGATGTGAGAGACAACAGGAGATGGACTTTTTCAGCATTATTATGGATTATGGACTCGTATTTTAGTTAAAAACGTCTTGATGGATTTGTTTCACTGCAGAGCATCAATTGCTGAGACACTGATGCAATGCTATATTTCTCCAAATCTGATGAAGAAACAAACTCATCTACATCTTGGATGGCCTTAGAGTGAGCACAATTTCAGAAAATGTTCACTTTTGGGCAAACTATTGCTTTAAAGCTTCAGTTTATATAAGCATTTTGTCAATTCATCTAACGTCCAACACGTCCATATTTGTTTCTCGAATCAAACAAACTTTGAGCAAATACATGAGCCAGATGATCTGTAAATGGATTATCTGTTCTAAATAGCTTTCATATAAGTTGTTCACCTGCTATAACAGACTAATTAATAAAGCATTAGTGTCAGTGATTGACGGTGACAAACATTGAATGAATCTGACTGAATAACAGCGTCACTCTGGAAAGATTACAGAATGACTGACAGGCTGTAATTAGCCATGGAAACGTTCTGCTAACCAGAATGAATTTTGTCAGACCTTCGTTCTGTGCAGAGAGAGAGACACAAACGAGTTGAACGTGAGGTGAAATACAGAGGGAGACTGTACAAAACAGGCCTTGTTATCAGTCACACTGATAACTATTGTTTGCCATCTCAGTCTGTGGGAGTTTCGTGCTTCTCATCTGAGATCGACTGTGACGCTCCAAGTTTTACATCTGGAGAATCAAAACAAAGTCCAGAGAGCCGTTCAGTCATGCAGCAGCATGTTGGTTTACACGTTTCTCTCTCTTTGGGTCTGGAAGAGACGTCTCACCCTCTCCAGTGCTTTAGCCTCCGCTCACGGCTCTGCTGAGAATTAGTTTGCAAGCTTGGGTGAGAAATGACACTCCATACAGAGTGTTGTTTCTCTCACTGAATGATCCTCTTCAAGATCCTCTTTCACCTATTTAATTAAACAAGCATATTTTCTCATAAGATGCACGTAAGTTAAATTGTCCAGGTTGGTCTGAAGTGTAAACATCAGTCTAGAGTTAAAGCAGTGCTCTGTCAGTGATGGCTGTTAATAAGTGTGAAAGTCATATAATGGATGAGTGAATAATAGGAAACAGACACTTCCCTTATTAGCCCTGATGGGCTGAAACTGCTGACAGCTTAAAATAGGGGGAAAAAACTCCTGGCTTAAACACACTGTAGGAGTTTGCTTTCTAAAGCAACCAATTCTGCACAATTATGGAGAAAATGTTAAACTCATAAAGGAATAAAGTTCTTGGCTTCGCATCATATGACCCCTTTAAGGGAAGTTCATTCAGCAGCGTCTCAGTAACAGCCATCAGGCCCTGAAGTGCTCTGTGTTTATCCAGTGCTGTCACACACATATGTTGGGTGGATCCGCTGGTTTTCGCGAGGGTCAGGAAAGCCTGACTCACACAGAGTGGCCCATTCATGACAACTCTGATTCTCTGAACATGAAGTCAAACATGCAGATCTGGACTGATGGAGTCACACTGACTCACGATCACGTCTGACTGGAAATACCTTAATAGATTTACGAAATTAACCATTAAAATGCTACAAAATACTCCTGTATAAATCAGTGCAGACTGTAGCCAGTCATTATAATACAGATCTATCAGATCTGATGATTGACACACACACATATGCAGTATGTCATATATGAACAGCTTTTAAATCAGACTGAATGTGTCTTCTACATACACTTACAGAGAAAGACCAGAGGCCTCTGATATCATTCCGCTATCATATTCCATAGGGACTTAAAGGAACACTACACTATTTTTGAAAATAGGCTCATTTTCCAACTCCCCTAGAGTTAAACAGTTGAGTTTTACCGTTTTTGAATCCATTCAGACGACCTCCGGGTCTGGCGGTAGCACTTTTAGCTGTAGCTTAGCATAGATCATTGAATCTGATTAGACTGAAAATAGTCCCCAGCACGCTCCCTGTGCTAGAAAATCGCAACTTTTCATTTTCCGTCGGTCTTAGTACACGATGTAACTACAGAAGAGTCAAGTTTTAAATAGGAAAAATATAGAAACTCTTTGGTCATTTTTGAGCGAGATGCTAACGTTCTAATCAGATTCAATGATCTATGCTAAGCTACAGCTAAAAGTGCTACCGCCAGACCCGGAGATCACCTGAATGGATTCGAAAACGGTAAAACTCAACTGTTTAACTCTAGGGGAGTTGCAGTGTTCCTTTAAAGCATGTATGTTGAGAGCATAACAAGGGTCTGTATTTACCGTTATTGGTCCTGATGTGATTGATGAGGTTCTGGAGACGAAGGCCGTCTGTTTGCGTCCACAGGCACATTTGGCATCTGAAGATGGACGTCCTCAGGGTTTAGATGGTCAACCATCTGAAACATGCATTATTTAATCATACATATGTCAGGACAAGCCGGCACATCAACCCAGATCAGAACATGAACCAAAGCATGGGGGAGTTTGAGCAACTCACAGCATTATAGTTAACTAAAACTAAACATTACTTGAAATAAAATAAACACTAAAGTGCAAATAAAATATTTCAAATTTAAAATAAACGTATTTCAGGTAGTTGACTGATACTAAAACGGAATAACTTAAACGGGCATTTAAAAAAAAAAAAAAAAAAAAACAGACATTACAATCTAGGCCGATATGGCTAGGAACTATACTCTCATTCCGGCGTATTAATCAAGAAACTTTGCTGCCGTACCATGGGTCCAGCAGGCGCAATGATATTACACATCGCCTGAAAATAGTCTAACTTCTGTCAACATAACCAACGTGACCACCTGCTTGCACAGGGAGCGTGCTGGGGACTATTTTCAGGCGCTGCACACACACATATTTAAGAAAAATATGTTATGTTTATATATTAAATATATTTATATATAATATAAATGATATAAATATAAAATCTATAAATATAAATACATGTAAATATTTTCAAAATATATACTGTATGTGTGTGTATTTATATATGCATAATATACAGAATACACATACATATATTATGTACACAAACTTTTATTTTGGATGCGATTAATCGTTTGACAGCACTAGTAATTATATATTTTAATTATATATTTAGATAAACTTAAGTTCTGCATATATTAGGGCACTTAGCAAAGCAGTGTTTCTAAAGGCCACTTTATTGCGATCGTATTTGTCTGTGACATATGACATATATATGAACTCAACAGAGTCTCAGAAAATGAATGAGAGCAGTTACTCGTCTGGTTTACAGGAAGAAAAAAACCCCACTTCATTTAATTTAATTGAACGCAGCTGCGTACCACAAGCAGCAATACTCATTTATAATAGAGGTCAATCAAACGGTTTGTGAACATGATAAGAAATGTCCGTTTACATGCCAGCGGATCTTTTTCTCATCAGGAAACACCAGAGGAAAACCAGGATCGGTCCGTATCTCTGACCTCAGTCGTTTCAGTTGTGATTTCAGTGATCTGTGTCCTGTTCCAGCTCTGAGCGAATGTCTCGTAAAACACAAGAGACCTCTTCTGCTCATCATTGCTTGAAAGGCAAAGATGTTTCTCAAAAAATATGAATCATTCCACAATCCACTTTCTTGCCGTTTCCTATTATCATACTTATTAATCATTTAGAAGACGCTTTTATCCAAAGCGACAAACAAATGAGGGCAATAAGCGATCAAACCTTTTTTTATTATAAATAAAAAGTAGATACAATAGAAAAAAAAAAATAGAGAATGCTAGTGTTAGAGGGTCGGGTTAAAATAAAACAAGTAGATAGAATAGAAAAACAAGCACATAGTAGAGAGTGTTAGAAGGTCAAGTTATAAATATAATAAATAAAAAGAAAACAAGCAGCTAAAATAGAAAAGAATAGAGAGAGCAAGTGTTAGAGGGTCAAGTTTTTTTTTATTATTATTTATTACTTTTAGTAGTAAACTGTAGTACAATTTAGTTTTTTTTTTACATTGAAATTAGTCAAATATTTCATTACAATTTGGAAATGTGTGTATTATAATTACGGAGGTTATTTTTGTATTGAAAGTAAATCCAGTACAGTAATTTTGTCCTGTGTGTAATGTACACAGTGAGTGAAAAGGTTATTAATGGGACAGTTCACTCTCAAATCAACATTTTGTCATCATTTACTTGCCACTCGTATGATTTTCTTTCTTCTGTGGAACATGAGCATATGATTATGAAAAGACAAGAAAAAACTCCTGTTGTGTTGTGTGGAGGGCAGAAAGTGTTGATGGAGTGAATGATTTGGCTGAGCGGTCTCGGCTTCTACATACCATGTTTGATTTAGCATCACGAGATGGAGAGCACGCTGACATCTGGCACCGAATCCTTCCCACACATTTCCAGCATTCTCCACTGGATGAAATTACGAGTGGGAAAACCTCAACGAGCTAAACGCTGGAGAAACGCTGCCAGCGGCTCCAGCAGAGATTCAGATCCATTTTTTCAGGATTCTTTGATGAATAGAAAGATCCAAACTAAGAGTTATCTGAAATAAAAAGCTTTTGTGACATTATACACTATACCATTCAAAAGCTTGAACTCCTCCACATACTCCTCCAGGTCTCTGCCATACTGGAAAAGAAACACTGTTGCTTCTCTCAAAAGTTTATTGCCCCTAAATGGGGCAACATTAATGGAAGCGATTTCCATTTTCCCTTTGTGGTCCGTTCTTCTGTCACGCATAGTTGTCCAAGCAGATGAAGAAGATATAGAAAAAAGTCTTTAATGACACACTCAACAATAAATCCAACAACGTAGGAAGCGAATATACAACTGATGCATTAACGAGAACGGACAAACTGACCTGAAAACACAGGAACTTAAGTACTAAGCAAATGAGGGAAATAATGACAAACACCTGAGAGGTCAAATGTATAACCATGACAACTAATTAGAGAGTGGGAAAACAGAACAAAGGAGAAAAGGAACTAAAGAATACAAACTATCAAAGAGTCCATGACAAAAGAACCCTTAGTGGTTCCATGGATGTTAAAGGGGTCATATGACGTTGCTAAAAAGAAAGTTATTTGGTGTAATGAAATGTGTTTATGCGGTTTAAGGTTCAAAAAACACATTATTTTCCACATACTGTACATTATTGTTTCTCCTCTATGCCCCGCCTTCT
>NW_015626872.1:572380-614442 GCF_001515625.1 Sinocyclocheilus rhinocerous
GAAATGTTACGCCCCTCACATACTGTGATGCCGTGTCCCGGCCAGAGCGATGAGACAAAACCAATAAAACCCATTATAAATTAGGCATATTTGCATCCAATGGGGACATAATTACAGTTTATAATGACTTATACTGTCTTTTTACGTGTTTTGTTGCATCGCGCCACGTAAACATAAAGTGTAGCTGTCCGAAGTTTACAGGTCACTATATCTGTGCTTGTGAAAGTGTGTCAGACTGTGTGTTTTAGCACTCAACATATTTTTTTGCAGTGAAGCTTTTTCTAAATCACTGGCATCATTTATTCCCCTTGTGTTGTAGAAACTGTCCTCGATGTCTCCTCTGGACGAGACGCTGCCCAGAGACTGGAAGTGCTACATGTCACCTCAGGGACGCAGATACTACGTCAACACCATCAGCAACGGTAAGAACCTCCAACCGCCACTAAATTAGAGGTGCACAAAGTTTTGGCCAAAAATCAAACCCCATTGAGGACTGTAGGCCATAAGTTCCATTACGTATATACTACATTATATTAAAATGTATTAACATATATTTTATATAATATTTTTTAATTTTTTATAATAATATAATAAATTATAATATTTCTCAAAATAATTGTATTTATTTATTTATTACATAATAACATGCAAAGAGAAAAAAGCTGAAAAATAAATTTAAATTATTATTTTCTTTTTCCTATTCTTTTCCTCTCGTCTTGTGATAAGGCATGGCCAATGGCCAAATCAAAGGTGATCACGGGCATCTGCACTAGACCTACAGTCGTGCAGTGTTTTCTCTTTGGTTGCAGATGATGTTGTTGTCATGAGCAAGACTCTGAGACACACTGAACAGCAGCCAGTCGAGCACGTCTGGTACAGGCTGGTCTGACCGGATCAGAGGATCGGTACTGATATCTCCACTTCTCATTGTGTCCAAACAATCAGCATTGTCCCGATCAGAGCCATCAGTTGGCACACAATGCCATGTTTACAGCCACAGCGCATTCTTTATGCCACTGTTAAAAGTGAAGAAACGCTTTCAAAAATCGCTCTTCTCACCTCCGTTACCTGCTATAACATCTCTGGGCACTTTTCTCACATTTGAAATGCGTCTATGAAGTTTGCATGCCCACGTTCTGCAAAATTCACACCGTTCATACTAATGTGTTGCTAAAAGAAGCATCATCACTTCTGCTGCTCGTATTCAGCAGCTTACATTTGTCTCAGCACATTTTTACCCTGTTTTCAAGATCTTTTGCTTAATTATTTCCCAAAAAGTTTTCACATTTTAAGTATTTTTCAGAGTAATTATTTTTTTTTACAAATATAAATTATATTATGAATATCATGATTTTGTCATGACTTTATGCCTCCCAAAAATACCAAAATAAATTATATTAAAATACTCACCATAGAAGTCAGTGTATACAGTATGTATTAATGGAATGTATTTTTAAATAAAAATAAGTTATTTTTATATAGTAAGCTAATAAGGTAGGACAAAAAAGTTTAATTGACATTAAAATGTAATTAGTTAAAAAAAATTATAATAATAATTGTTTAATCATTTTTAATTAAAATTACATTTCAATGCAATGTACAGTAATATTTAATTCAATGTGTTACTTGCAGTTTCTTTGTAATTCTTTGTGATTTTTTTTTAGCAATTTCTGTGCAAAGTAAATCCTACACCAGTTTTGTTTTTATTTTATTATTTTCAAGCTGAGTGGAAGAAAAGCTACTACTATACTGATTTAAAGGCTTGAAGATTCACATTTAGGTACTTGCCATTTAATAATGAACACATTCATCTTCCCCACAGTTTCTATTACATCACTTGCATTTCCATGGTAGCCACTGACACTCAAAAACAGCCCAACTCCACCTATAAAGTGGGCAGTAAAGGCGACATTCGCTCCTCGTTATTACTCGAGCTAAACTGTGAAACAGAGGGAAGGCGTGAGTTGTGAAAGCAAGAAAACAAATCAATCTTCTAACCAGCCAATTACAATAATCCTACAAAGTCTGTGAGTAAGAGAAACTGGAATCCACCGAGAGTTTCGTCACGCCGTCCAGATCCAGTCCTGCCTGATTAATGATTATTAGGATGTTATTAACTTCTCTGGGTTGGTTACTCATTCACACACAGTCAGTCTCACACAAACACAGAACCAGCTAAAATGTGCAAGAGTCTTTTAAGCTCCTTGGTTTTAGCTTGATTTGTAGTTTGTGTTGAAGTTCACGTGGATGAAACAGATGGTTGTTGTGTTGTGTGATCACCATGGTAACACGTGTGTGTGTGTGTGTGTGTGTGTGTGTGTGTGTGGTTTCCTTCCTCTTCTTGGCTGTGGTTTGGTAAATGTGTTTTCTTCTGGGGAACACACATGAATATGAATAAATGAATAACTAAACCGCTTGTTTCAGATCAACCTCACTAACCTGCAGGTGGAGAGTTCAGGAAACCCTCTGAGATCTAAAAGAGATCACTAGACTACATGAGAAGGATGTAGAAAAGGATGTTAAACTGTATACGTTTACATAGAAATGTATAGAAATGTATGCATTTCTGTTGCATTAGTATGGAAGCTTGGTTCCGACGGATAAAAACATAAAATTCTATATTTCTAATAAAATTTCCCTTCACAATTCTGCATTTATATCTTACAGTGTTGAGTTTCTCTCTCACAATTCTGACTTTATTCTCAAAATTGTGAGAAAAAAAGTCATAATTGTTAGATAGAAATTCATAATTGTGGATATAAACGAAGAATTGCAAGATATAAATGTAGAATTGCGATAAAAAGTCTGAATTGCAAGATATAAACCCGCAACTGGGAAGAAAAATTAAGTCGGAATTGTTGGATAAAAAGTCACAATTATTTTTTTTTATTCCATGGTGGAAACAAAAGAAAACAGAATTGTGAGATGTAATAAAAAGTTGCAAAAAAAGTCAGAATTGTGAGATATAAACTGAGAATTGTGAGATATAAACTTGCAATTGCGAAAAAAAATAAGTATGAATTGTGATGTAAAAAGTCACAATTATCTTTTTTTATTCCATGGTAAAAAAAAAATTGCGATATATAGACTCAGAATTGCAAGACATTAATGCAGAATTGTGAAAAAAGTCTGAATTACAAGATAAAAACTCGCAATACTGAGAGGAAAAATCTGAATTGTGAGTTTAATCAGAATTGCGAGAAAAAGGCAGAATTGTTAGATAAAAAGTCACGATTACAAAATTTATTTTTATTATTTTTTTTATTTAGTGGCAGAAAGATAGATTAGCGTCACAGAATTTTGCAAAAAAGTAACAATTGTTATCAAACAGGTTTCCTGAACACTGTCATTGGTCAAGACAACTGATAGCTCCGCCCCAAACTCACACCATTGGTCGAGCCAGTGTTGTAGTTGCTGGGCGGGTTGAGATGCTGCTCAAACTCTTTAAAATCACCACAGAAACACAGTATTTACACTTTTCTGGGAAATCAATCCAAGAATGGATTGTATTAATCTGGTATTTTTGAACATAAATTAATACCATTAATGCTTTAAAAATCACAACAAATTTCCATAGAAGCATCAGTTTCGACTTGTCCATAAGAGCTGAATGGAATGATCAACACAATGAAATATGCATTTTTTTTTTCCCAAAGTTAAACCTCAGTTTTAGGTAAAAAATCGAGCAGATCAGTTTGATTACTAAGACTGAATTCAATGCCAGTAGTCAAACTTTGTGTTTGAATTTGCTGCCATGTACTAAGATGAAATCTGTTTCCTAATCGATTGATTGAACACCCATGACTCGTGCAGTAGCTGGAGGAACAACAGAGCCAATACAGATGGTGCTAAATTAAAGATGAACTACAGAACGCAAAAACTAGGCCATTATTCATCGCCCACAGAGCCGAAGCACAACATTGGTCACAGATTGGAGGACCGCGACACAGTCCCGTTCTGGCCAGAAGATCAGTCGCTGCTGAGCACAAATTACAACAATACTGTAGACGTCGAGCCCAGTCCTGCCATCCAACCGCTCACAGCTCGTTTGAAGTAAATAATTTGACTAATCAGCTTCTCAGATGCTCGTTGCTTAGTAACCGGCTTCTCTGTTTCATAGTTCGCCAGGCTGTTTCCGAACTTCACAATTCTATATGCAGAGGACACATGGATTAAAATGCATTTCTGTATTAAGGAGGACAATAAATCTAATCAGATGCATGCATTGCACTTTTTTGAGAAATCATTCAGAGCAATGCTTTATTTATGAAACTGTACATGCATGGCTAATGTAGTCTTCACTTCATCTTCACACTAAATGCTTCTGCATTCGATCTGTTCTCAATTCATGACATTTGAGTTGAACTGAAGTCTTTAGTGGTAAATCAGAGAAATAATATAATACTTATTATTACTTAAAGTTCAGGCTAGTTATGTATGTTTACCTGAAAAATGTTAAGTAACTTTTGAAGGAGAAATACGATAATTATTACATCAAATGACGTATGATTTGATTCACTGTAAATTACCAAAAATGACACAATCTGTACTTGCTCAAAACAGGTTTTCAGTAAATCTCTGTTGATGGTTACTGAAACTGTTTTTTGGGAGGATTGATTTGTGTCTGTCTGTGAATATCTGATACGGCCACTGTGAGAGCACTGTGCATTAAGTTATTACCGATGTGGCGTTTATTGAGCATTACCTCCCAACAGAAGAAAACAGATGATGTAATTAACAGGAAATGGCTTGATTTTGCTCTTGTTTTTCCAGAGACAACATGGGAGCGGCCGTCGAGCACGCCTGGCACCCCGAAAACACCAGTGAAACACAAGAACTCTGTCCCGACAGGTGGGGAACATCAGCATCTATATGTAATTCAAATAGGTGAAAAGCTGTAAAAAAAAAAAATGCCTGCACACTGTGAGGGTGAAAAAAATCAACAAAAAAGCAAATGCGAAACAGCAAACATTTCGGTCACAACATGACCTTCTCCCGTTTAAAGCTGCTGTTTTCTGATAGCCATCATAAATAGTGGAAATGAAAAGACGTGGATGATGCATCCAAACTGAATGGAGAGCATTGACTGTCAGAGCTTTTGGCCAGAGGCGTTTTATCTGGATGGCAGTGAAACCACAGTGGCCTCTGATTACAGATTTCCTGTGTTTCAGTTGTATCTGTGTTTGGAACGCTGGACACTTACAGACAGTCTGCGGGAATCTCTAGCAGCGGACATTATCAACAACAGCATATTTTATAGATTTGATCGCTCAGGTTATATTAAAGGTCCCATATTGTACACCTTTCTGGAGTTTTATTTTAGGTTTTGATGTCCTTAAGAATATATATTTGCGGTATAAGTACCAAAAACCATCTCAATACATTTTTACAGCTCCTCTCTCAGAGATTCGGCTACATAAGGAGCTTAAAATATCATCTTGTTGTGATGTTGGGTACCAGAATCGACGTAATACAGCCTCAAATTAGAAATTTGATCGCATATCTGCTGCCACTGCCAGACAAAAAACCGACGAAAATAGTAGGCTGTGTGCATTTTACTGTGGACTGAGTGTTTTGAAACTTATATGGTAGTTAAATAGCCCCTAGACCTCAGTTATCGTGAAAAAAGCCAGGAAATTTCAGTTTTGACAATATGGGACCTTTAAAGGAACAGTTCACCTTAAAATTTAAATTAGCTAAAAATGTGCACACCCTCAAGTCATCCAAGATGTAGTTGAGTTTGTTTCTTCATCAGATTTGGAGAAATGTGGCATTCCATCACTTGCTCAGCAATGGATCCTCTGCAGTGAATGGGTGCCGTCAGAATAAGAGTCCAAACAGCTGATAAAAACATCACAATATTCCACAAGTAATCCACATCACTCCAGCCCATCAGTTAACATCTTGTGAAGCCAAAAGCTGTGTGTTTGTAAGAAACAAATCCATCATTAAGACGTTTTTAACTTCAAACAGTTGCTTATGGCTAAAATATGAGTCCATAATCCATAAAAACGCTTCCTCCAGTCAAAAAGGTCGTCTGGTCTGAATCAGGAGAGAAATCTGAACAGATCAAACACCGTTTACGAGCCAAAACAGCTCTAAACAAATATGTGGGTGGATTTTGATGTGAGAGAACAATAGGAGATGGACTGTTTTACTGGAGGAAGCATTATTATGGATTATGTACTCGTATTTTAGCAACATTTTGACATGTTTCTTACAAACACGCTGCTTTTTTTCTTCACAAGATGTTAACTGATGGACTGGAGTGGTGTGGATTATTGTGATGTTTTTATCAGCTGTTTGGACTCTCATTCTGGCGGCACCCATTCACTGCAGAGCATCCATTGGTGAGCAAGTGATGGAATGCTACACTTTCTCCAAATATGTTCAGCCTGAAAATGTTAGGAAACAAAGAGAGAACCAGCGATTGAGTACAAACCAGTGCTTGTTCAGTATCAAAAGCGTCTGCCTCCTTAATATACCGTATTGACCCGAATATAAGTCGATGTTTTTTTCTTGGAAATACATCTGAAAAAATGCGGTCGTCTTATATTCAGGGTCTAGACTTTGACATGTCAATAATACAGCAAAGGGATCTCATTATAATATTACCGCCCCTTAATCTGTAAATTTCCACCCACGGCGCCGCCATTGTGTTTTCGCAAGCGACAACGGTGTACCAGCTCTAATGCCATGACGAAAGTTTGACGTCAACTTTTTACGGAAGTCACAATGTTTCGTGAAAAATAGCAGGCTGTGTGCATTTTACACGCTAACTGTTCTGCCTTTGTCTGCACAGACGAGCACAGAACACTATTTAGATCTAAAATAAACATGCAATTTATTTCCCAGCAGTTTACCTTCACAGACATAACCGACTGTTTTTGTAACTCATGTGTGTTTTTAACGTAAACTTGTGTGTGAATGAGAACTTAGTTTAGTACTCACATGCTGTGACAGCCGCTTTCTGTCCGTGTGCTTCGGATGTGTGCTCTCAGAAAACCATATATCAAAAGTTTAAACTCATATGGTTTAAACCGCATGATTTCAGCGCGATAAACATGATAATCAGAACCAAAACAGATGTTTTTAGCAGGTCCGAGCTGTAATGGCGCAGCTCTATTCTGGAAAAGGGGGCTGGGAGCAGCAGCTCATTTGCATTTAAAGAGACAGGCCCGAAAAACAGCATGTTTCTGCTTCAACTCAAAATAGGCATTTTCAAAATGATAAAATAAATGATCTGTGGAGCTATTTTGAGCTGAAACTTCACAGACACATTCTGGGGACACCAGAAACTTATATTACATATTGTAAAATGGGGCATAATATGTCTCCTTTAAAAGATGAAAATAAATACTTATATAATAAAAAAAAAAGTATACACAATAATGTATATATTTACACTTTTTAATATAAAGTGAAATATTTTTGTGTTTTAATGCTTTAGATTTAATAAGTTAATTTTTTCAAATGATATTGACAGCATTTGAGTTTGAGTGAGAAGTTGAATTAAAAAGGAAAATGAAAAGTCAAAAGTTCTTAGTTGTAGTTTGTCTCTTTTTTGTTTTAATGCAACAGCATCGTTTTGAACTTTTTGACATTGAAACATTCTTTATATCCAGGTTTAAGTTCATTTCAAGACTTTCGGACCCCACTGTAGATCACTGTAGTTCAACGCTTGTCCAAAATCTTTTCCTCCTCCATCCATCCACAAATCAGCTAATGGAGAATCTACTGTCCCACCTCCGTCCTTAGCTCCGTTTAGTACTCTTGATTTGATTTGCACCGGCTATCAGCATTTTACAATGTCTAAAAGCACATCTTAATGATAGATGGACAGGATAATCGCGTCCACCAGAGATCCAGCATGTGGACGGCACACCATAGAACAAATGACATTATGAGCCAGCTGAAGAGAAATGAGTGTCATTGACATGGACTGAGGGAGGAAACAGTAGACATGTTCAGGATGAGCACATCTCGGCAGAAAGCCTGTCTCATCACTCTTCCTAAACAAGTGACCAACTGGAAAATGAGGAGCATTTTAATGTATTTACTTCCTATGATGGATGACTGTAATAAAGTCACACAATTAACGGTTAAATCAATAGTTCAAATAAACATTTGAATCTGAAAATGTAGTCACCCTCAGGCCAACTGAGATGTAGATGAGTATGTTTCTTCATCAGATTTGGAGAAATGTAGCATTGCGTTACTTGCTCACCAATGGATCCTCTGCAGTGAATGGGTGCCGTCAGGATGAGAGTCCAAACAGCTGATAAAAACACCACACTAATCCACAAGTAATCCACACCACTCCAGTCCATCAGTTAATGTCTTGTGAAACCAAAAGAAACAAATCCATCGAGATGTTTTTAACTAAAATATGAGTCCGTAATCCATAATAACGCTTCCTCCACTGGTCTGAATCAGGAGAGAAATCTGCACAGATCAAGTACCGTTTACAGCCCAAAACAGCTCTAAACAAATATGTGGCTGGATTTTGATGTAAGAGACAACAGAAGATGGACTTTTTCACTGGAGGAAGCGTTATCATGGATTATATTACTGGTATTTTAGTTAAAAGCATCTTAATGCTGGATTTGTTTCTTACAAACACGAAGCTTTTGGCTTCACAAGATGTTAAATGATGGACTGGAGAGGTGTGTATTACTTGTGGATTATTGTGATGTTTTTATCAGCTGTTTGGACTCTCATTCTGACGGCACCCATTCAGTGCAGAGCATCCATTGCTGAGCAAGTGATGCAATGCTACATTTCTCCAAATCTGATGAAGAAACAAACTCATCTGCATCTTGGATGGCCTGAGAGTATGGACGTTTTCAGATTTTTATTTTTGAGTGAACTATTGTTTAAATAGTCTCTCAGACGTATTTAAACTAATTGTTGATAACTAGCATTGTGCTTTAGGAATAATGAGTTTGAGCGAGGGCTTTTTGCTCTGACATTTGAAATGACCCTCCCTTGATAAAGCAGAATGGAGCAGCTTGTTATCGCACACAGACCATCAGCATCAGAGCAGGTTCTACAAATATAGTCAGGCTGTTTATAATTAGACAGGGTGCACAGGAGGTGCTGGAACACGTCTGGAAGGTTGGAGATATTGTGTCTCAATGAGAAAGGAATCACTTTCTTCTTCAGGTGCTTGTTCTCTGACTACTGTTGTCCTTGGCCTGCTGACTGGAGCTATTAGAGGGGTAGTTTGCACAAAAACCGAGTCCACCGGTGTAGTCTGAATGACTATTATGAGCAGATTCTTTTTAGGAAATCAAAAACATACACAACCGTGCAGTCTGATTCCTGAACGGTTGACTCTTATGAGACGATTCTTCCTAGTGATTCAGAAACATAGACAACCAGTGTAGTCAGATTCCTTAAAGAATGACTCTTATGAACCGATTCTTTTTAGTGATTCCAATACATGAATTGGCTTTTTTAGCGTATCAGTGAACCATATGAGTGAATTCTTCTTTTAAGGCAGTGTCGTCTGGAAAGCCGCTTTGGTGCAGCGTGTTTTGTGACAAACATTGTATGAATTCAATTCACAAATGGAGCCTTGCATTGATTCTGTACACAATAGCAGTGCATGCTGTTCATCACACACTGCCCTGCGTCTTTGTTACACGACCTTGCGAGAGGAAAAGATGTTGATCTCTCCTGGCTTTAAATCAAACTCATCTCAGTGTTTTCTTCCTCTCCAGTGAATGGATTTCATGGTAATGGCAGCCCGTTGCATCAGACTGAACCATCGCATGTACTGATGCGGAAGACCAGCACAGATCAACAGGTACGGCTGATCTCTCACATATGGACTAGTTCTCATTTATTCATTTAGCAGATTCCTCTGGACTACAAATCTGATTTCATTCCAGAAGTTATTTTTGTATGTCTCTCCATCTGCATCACTGGCATTAAAACAATAAACTAACGGAGATTTATTCAAGCTGAGACTCTTTGAGCTAGTAAAATGTTTTATTGCATATCAATTTATTGATGATTCAGCATATGATTGATATGATCTTTTGGAGGGAATATAAAGCAGTTTCTCAATCTGCCAAAATCTAAGGTGCTTTTTATCAATCTGCCAGGAAACAAGTTGCATTTATAATAATAAATGATAATGATAAAATTAGTGCTTCTCAGGAAGAAACTGAACTTGATTTATCACTGAAAAATCTGTGTGTTTTTGAGGCAATTTGTAGCAATCAAACGAAATATCTATGATCAGATCTGAGTATTTTACTTTATTTTCTGAGTTACACAGTACCAAAGATTTTTTTTTTTTAAAGAAATTAATACTTTTGTTCAGCAAGGGTGCATTATATTGATCAAAAGTGACATTTATAATGTTACGAAAGATTTATATTTCAAATAAATGCTTTTTTTTTCTATTCATCAGAGCATCCTGAAAAATAAAATGCATCATGGTTTCCACAAAAATATTAGGCAGCACAATCAGAAATGTTTCTAGAATGATCATCATATGACACTGAAGTCTGGAGTAATAATGCTGAAAATTCAGCTTTGATCACAGGAATAGCCGAAATTACATTTTAACATATATTCACATTAAAACAGCTATTTTAAAATGTAATAATATTTCATAGTATTACTGTTTTTACTGTATTTTTTTGATCAAATAAACACAGCCGTGGTAAGCAGAAGAGACATCTTTTATCTTTTATTCCAAATGTTTGTCTCTGAAATAATCAGCACTTATTATTATTACAGTGTTATATGAATATTTTCCCCACGTCAGTCTGTCATTGCTAAGGTTGGGTGCTCCATGGGTTGGTCAGGCGTTTTCTTCCTGTTTAAGTGGGCGCTTTTGGCCAGAATCAGCTGTAATGTGCTTATGCTGTCTGGTCTGGCTTTACAAGACTAACTATTAGTAAGCCACTCGTAGGCTGATTCTCCTGAAAACGCCTGTGCTGTTGTGCTGCTCTCAAAACATTGCATCCCCACACAGCAACATCAGCTCAACCAATCGTGTGAGTTTGGGGGTGGAACTATGTCAAGCCAACCAATGGAAAACAGGGGGGAGTGTTCAGAAAAACGTGTTGCAGTGACACAGTATCACCTTCAATGAGCATTTACTGAAGGTGCGGCAGATGTCACCTATGAAACCCACTTTTCTTTTCTCTCTCCCTCCTGATGATCTCAGGGTGGAGATGACAACTCACACCACACACACACACACACACACATCGCAGCATCACGATGATGTCTGACGCTCAGTTTTGTGTCTTCTGTCAGAGTCCTGGCTCGACTTCACCCAGCAGGAATCAGGAGTGCGAATCCACAGTAACTGTGAGTACGACAGCTAAACAAACACACACTGAAGACTGACAAACAAACTGATCTCAGATGCTTAAACTGCATGACAACAAAACATATTCAAGCAAACAGGAAACCCAAACGGACAATGTTTACTTTCCTAAAGCATGTTTCTGGTTGTACTGTGAACGAATCTTTGGTGCATGCTTTTATAATGAAAACAAAATGTTATCTTGAAGCAATTTATTCTAGCTTGCTCTGCTGCTGCGATGACTTTCCTTTTCCTCTGACATCACATAAGCCGTTGGATCATCTTAACCTATAGGCAGATTATTTTTTGGCCAGGGGTTCTAAAACTGTTCAATAGCAAGGACCCAAAAATATGATTATTCCCTTTCCTATAATATACAGGCAGCTATATATTTTCATTTATTAAAAAAAATGCCCAAAAAACGTATTTATACTGTGTGAGAAAAATATAATAAGGCAGCAAAATCAAATGTTTCAAAATTAAGACCACGACATAATAAAAGCCAACTATTTATTAAAGCAAACTGTTAAAATAATATCTTTAAAATATTATAAATTTCATTAATATCCTAAATGATCACATTAACTGAAAAGCCTTAATCATACATTTTGTAAAACTCTTTTTAAGCTCTTTTAGCAAACTCACATGCAATCTCTATTCTGCGGAGTACTGTGAAATTGTGCTGAAGTGAAAGTACAGATACAGTGTCAAACATTTTACTTAAAAGTCCTAGCTAAAAATAAAAGTAAAAATGTATTCACATTAACTTAAGTATTGTACTTAAGTGTTAAACTTAAAAAGTACTCATTTTAGTATTTTTAATGCAATACATTTGGTGGAAAAAATCACTATTTTCTCATTGTTCTGTCTAAGATACTTAGACAGCAGATGTTAAAGTGAAACCTGTTACCTGAATATATTCAGCAGATGATTTTACAGTGTTTTGACATTTGAATATAATGATTTGTAGACTAACCATGAACTGTGTTAACACTTGACTCAAGTTCATCAATCATAGCTTTTATAAAAACACATTAATATAGTCTGTGTCTGAAAGGACTACTTCACCGAGTAATGATCTCATGTGAGTATGATTGATTCGCTCGTTAGTCACATTAGAAGAAAAAAAGTACTATTTTTATTTTAAAATAGTTATGAGAAGATTTACATCATGATGAAATATAACACTCGTTCTTCGTTCTTTTACCTATTATTTTCAACTTGTAAATGTAACTGAGTAAAAGTACAAGTATTAGGTTTTAACAGGCCTCAAGTTAGTACAGATTCTACAAAATAATACTGAAGTATAGTAGTACTTTACACCTCTGCAACTTGTGTAGCGCCTGCTTTTAATGATCCAATTGATCCATAATTCCCATTTTCTGAATATAATTGGCACATTATAGTATTGTGCCAAATCCTACCAAAATTTGGAACCCCAAAGTGATTCCATTAGCTGACAGAATTTATATTGGTGTCTGATTAAAAATACTTGATATTAATACTAAGACTTTTAAAGGTGACATCGGATGCCCATTTTCCACAAGTTGGTATGATTCTTAAGGGTCTTCATAAAAAGTATATAACATACTTTGGTTAAAATTTCTCAATGGTAGTGTAAAACAACACCCTCTCAAAAACAGCTCTGTTCACAGTGACCCGTTTTGGTGCATGTCCCTTTAAATGCTAATGAGCTCTGCTCACCCGCCCCTCTCTTCCATTCTTGCATTAAAGTCACCATTCTTATTCATGCAGTTATAACTGCTCAAAAACTATTTAAAATACATTTGTAAATGACTTCTTAGTCATTAACAAACACCATTATATACCCTCCACAGAGGCAACCTTGAAGGGTTAGTTCACCCAAAAATTCTGTCATTAATTACTCAACCTCGTAATGTTCCAAACCCGTAAGACCTTCGTTCATCTTCTGAACACAATTTAAGATATTTTTGATGAAATCTGAGGGCTCTCTGACCCTCCCATAGACAGCAAGGTAACTACCACGTTCAAGGTGGCGGCGCCGGCGCTCAAGTAGATATAACTGCAGAACGGAGATCCGGTGTGATGATGTCATTACGCCGGATCTGGGTCAGCGCTGCCACACGCTCGCGTCATGTAGTGGACGGCACGCGACAAAGCGAACGTTGCAAATCATTTGAACTTTGTGTCAGTATGTCATAAATAGAACGAGGCAGCAGTTTACTGTTAGGGATTTGTCGTGTCGCGCCACATCCAGTGTAGACAGCATCACTTATAATGAGTTCTACAGTATTTTGTCGCACCGCGTCCGGTGTAGACACGGTGTGAGACTGTTCACTTTAGCTGCGTTCGTCGTGGAACTTGCTAACTAGCACATTATTAGGAAAGGCGATTTGCAAAGATTCATAAAAAAAACGTATTCCCCGTTCACACTAAGAACAATAACTATAAAGATAGCGATATTAGCATCCACACCAGCGAACTATATCGTCTGTTTATTCTCACCACACGCTCGTCTGCTGCTTTAAATTTTCGAGCTTGTAATAGCGGGATGGATTATGTGTCAATGTTTTTATCGTTCATTACCAGGAAAAAATCGTTCTGGAAGTGATTCCAGTGGTGCGGACTCTGCTATTCTTTAATATTGACAACGATTTTTAGAATTGCATCTTTATCGTTATCTTTATAGTTATCATCCTTGGTGTGAATGGGCCTTTATACTCACTTCTTTTGGTGGTGAAGCTACCGAACAACTTTTTAGCAAAACCTGCTTTGTACTGACCCTCGTTTACAAAGCAGTCTGATGTCAAATAAATTACACAAACAAAACGCATTTAGGTACATCATGGGCTCATTCCCTTAAAAAACAAAAGTAATCCACTGCGTCTACAGCGGCTCAGATGTCGGGAGTAAATGACGACTGCTATGTTCATTATTACATCTAACAAGAAAACACCTCAATTGCTTAGGAGCCATTCTTGTCTACGTCCCTGCTCCGGCGTCGAAACAATGGAGGACTGATGACAGCTCACTCAGGGCGGGGTCTAAGGTAAAACGCCAGTGTCCGTCAACAGTCGTGGGAGGGGCCTGTGCAAAGCTGCGTCACTTTGCCCAGAATCTGTGAACGACTTGATCTGAAAAAGTGCTTATGATTTGTGGGGATTTTAAAAAAGCACTGGCTGGATTTTTATCATTATAGGGTGGTTGTGTACACACACTGCCAACACACATTTCAGTTCAAACACCATGTAAAAGTGAATTTTTAAATATTAAATATGACATAAAATAACCAAAGCTATTAATATGAATCAAAACATTTCTCTTTCTTTGTGATTTCATGTAATCAGTTATTGTAGCAAAACACTAAATCTGGGTTGCAAATGTACCAGTGCAACTACATTTACGTTCCTCTGCATCAGGTGTGATTATCATAGTTGCATCTGTGTTGTGCAACACAAACAGATCAGAAATGCACACCTGCGATGCATTACAGATCAATGATGAAACCGCATGCAGCAGGAGGATGCTTTGAGTTTCTGGGGATACAAGTGACGTCTGTAAGCAAATGCACGGCATTTGACTTAGAAAAGGAATATCAGCCGTGTAGCTTTGATAAGCACATTATTCATGTAAATTTCTGAAATTACGTTAAACTACAAGGCAGATTTAACCTCATTTGATGTGTAACTACTGATGGTCTTCTTAACTTGATTGATTTGCATAGAGCGACCATAAGATGCAGCAATATGGCAATGCAGTCTCTCAGGAGTAGCTATAAATAAACGTGGTGAATTTACTGACTCGTTCTTCAATGAACAATCTGTATGAGATTTATTATTGCAGGATAGACTAGTATTATCCTGACTGTCAGACATGAGTCACTGTCTGAAGCGTTATCAGAGACACAAAGAGCTGTTCATAAGAGTTATCAGGACTTTCAACAACTTAAACAATGTAACAATAAGAAAAATGAGAAGAGAAAATTGCTTAATTGTGAAACTGTCTGATTTGTTACACACACACACACACATATATATATATATATATATACTGTATATCATTAGTCCAGTGTGCCACACTTGATTATTTTCATTAGAGCCGATGCAAACGGGTGTGGAGACTCGTTCTCCTCCTCCATTTCTCCTTACATTATCCAGCTTCAGCACAAAGGCATAATAAGCCTCTGAAAATCTCAGTGTGTGGATCCGGAGGAACTTATGATCATTGTGCAACCAGTCAATGCACAAGCTTGTTCTGTTTATCCAGAAAAATCCAGTTGCAGACAAACCAGAAGTGAGGCAACAGTTGCAATATGAGGCCAGTTCTGTGCCGTTTCCTCATTTGCTATGATGCAGATTCAAACATTAGGCAACATGGGGAGTGTTGTGAGCTCATTCAAACCGAAGGGAATTTCCTTTGCCACCAACTCAGAGTCAGCATCATACTTTCCTCTCGCAGACAGCAGCGTCAGACCTCAGAAACGTCCACGCAAGTCATTCTGCATCTAAACAGTAGGGCCAATATCTGTTTTACAAGGGAAATACTGATGGAAAAGGCTAACATAGAGAGGAGCAGTGTTCATCTGACTGGTGAAATCACTGTATGTTTTGCAACAGATGCAGTTTCAAGTTAAAAGTTTTTGTCATTTTATTAGTCTCTTTAAGTCTATTTGTTTTTAAGTTTTAGTTTTGCTTTAATTTTAGTTATTGTAGTACTTGAACCTAAACTAAACAAAAATGAGAAATATTTATTTTTCAGTACAATCATGTTTATTTTACTTCAAGTAATGAAAATGTTTTTTTTTAATGGTTTTAGTTTAAGTTTAAATTAACAGTAATAATCCTGGCAATATTTTCTTAATGCAATGACGCTTAGTTATATGCCTGCAGTATGTGTGATTAAAACGCCTAAAATCAAGTGTAGCGTTAGTTCTAGCAGGTCACGTTAGTCAAGCTCGCATCAGCTGACTCTCAGCTGATCCCCATCTACCTATAGGAATACAACACCTATCTAAGCATTCATATATAAGTTCCCTCAGTATTATCAGCAGTTTTCGCATTGCTCAATAGCTAATTACCCTCCTCCATCCCCAGCTCCTCCTCATATAAAGTCACAGTTATCAGAAACAAAGTCACAAAAATATACACTTTTTTATGTAAAGCAGTTGTAGTTTATGGAAACAAATTTCGACCTACAAAAAAAGAAAAAAAAAAAACTTAATTACTGAAAATGTTTAAAATAAGAAATAAAGTCACAATTGTGACAATATAAAGTCACCGTTATGAGAAACAAAGTCACAAAAATATACACTTTTTTATGTATAGCAGTTGTAGTTTATGGAAACAAATTTCGGCTCCTCTGTCAGTCAGGATTCAGCCTTCTGATTATCCTTTGAATCAGACTAATTTCAAAATGTGTACATAAAATTATTGAACTTTAACGATATCTGCAATACATTTATGTTGGTTCTGTTCTGAAGGCTGGGGGGGGGTTATCGCTGCTCTCCCTGCTCTCAGCATGGATGCGCAGGGAGTTCTTGCCCAGAACAGAACCATACCACCAATCCAAACTGTATGCTAATTGTCAATCATCTTTGACGATAGAGGTCCTGACAGAAATGTTTTGCATAAACAAACAAATAATCTGAAGCCCATAAACTGTGTAGACCTTCATGAGCATCAATTATTAGATGGTCAGTAGGCTTTTGCATACTAACACGGGGTGTTCCAGCTACAGTCCTTCTGTTTTCTCTGTTTAAAGTGCATAAACAGCTGCTGGAGCTCCACACTGAGCTGTAATTGATCAACAGCTGCTGCTTATCGAGTGTGTTTACAGTCCAGGACAGATCATCGCACGCGGAGCTCATGCATTAACATTACAAGCTGCTTTAACTCTTAAACATGCATGAAGAACTTTGCACTTAAGAATAGTTTTACACCTAAAAAAAGAATAGTTGTTTTAAAAAGTTTGAAATGACGCACACTTGAGATGAAGACTGCAGTCGTATCAGTGGCTCACGAAAAGCCTGTATTTATCGTACATATGAGGAAAGAATGTTGACATCACGTAACCAGATACCTTCGACACAAAATAAATTAATAAAGTTTAACAAATATGCCTGCAGATAAACCATACAGTATGCATTCACGCCAACTGGTGTAAAGCACACACATCCTAACGACTAGCGACATAAAAATTATTCTCAATATTTACTTTCTTAATATATGTTCGAGGTATCATTGTTCACGATTCATCAGAACTATTTGTATTTTTCTTTAAAATATACATTTTTCAGCTTTGAATTTTTCCTTTTACACCTGACGTCACCAACCAACAACGCATAAAAACAATCAATGATTGCGAATTTGATACAGAATGTAAATTAGCAAGTTAATTTACATTGAGTAATTTAATAATTTGAATTGAGAAATTACATTTCAGACAAAATATCAGGTGCTTTTTACAAACTAATTTTGCAGAAGCAACAGTCGAGTGTCTCCGAGCGACATACAGCAGCGGTGTATCATTCCTATCGATTCAATGACTCACTCATAAAGACACTCACCTGTTACTTTTCTGAATGAATCAGTGTTTAGAACAAATCCATTCAAATAAATGGTTCAATGACTCACCCCTAAAGCCACTCGTCCGTTTCGATCCTTAATGAATCAGTGTTTTGAACAAATCAATTCAAATGAATGATTCAATAACTCACTCATAAAGCCACTCACCTAGTTTGTTCCTGAATGAATCAGTGTTTAGAACGAATCCATTTAAATAAATGATTCGATGACTCACCCATAAAGCCACTCACCCGTTTCTTTCCTTAATGAATCAGTGTTTTGAATAAATCAACTCAAATGAACCATTCAATGACTCAGGCCATTTCCACATGTACACGGGTATTTTTATAAACTGAGTTTTTCCTTCTTCCGTTTTAAAAAAAATCTCCGTCCACATGAAAACGCAAACGCATGCTATGAAGCACTGTCAAGAGCATGCCAAACCAACAGGTGGCGATATAATCTCAACCGTAAAGCCATGTTGGCCAATCAGAAGCCTGAAAAAGTTTCCAGTAGGCGGAGATAGCAGCGCAGGCTCCGACGTCACAAGCCAAAAACTCCGGTTTCGCTGTCTACACGACAACACTGCAACCGGAGTTTTTTAAAATCTTCACCCTGACAGGCGTTTTCAAAAATGTTCGGTTTCAGTAACCTGGTTCTGCGTTTGTGTGTGGACGAACGGCCAAACCGCATAGAAAAAGCTGCGGTTTTAAAAATAACCGCGTTCGTGTGGACAGGGCCTCACTCAAAACGCCACTCACTTGATTCGTTCCTACATGAATCAGTGTTTAGAACGAATCCATTTAAATAAATGATTCGATGACTTACTCATAAAGCCACTCACCTGATTCGTTCCTAAATAAATCAGTATTCTGAACAAATCAGTTCAAATCAATGATTCAGTGACTCACTCATAAAGTCTGAATGAATCAGTGTCGTTGAACAAATCGCTTGAATTAGTGATTCACTGACTCACGCCACCTATTGGTGTAGAACTATAACTGCAGAAAGAGTGGCTATAAAATCTCCCCCACTAACACACAAACACAAACAAGTGGAGGGATTCAGTTCAAATAGTACATTAACTAGTGAATCCAGGTAAAATTTGGGACACTTTTTGCCATTTATCCTGAATTAACCCTGTTGTACAATTTTCATTTGAGGATGGGTGATTGTGTTTCTTTATGTTTATGAGTTAGAATTGTTACTGTTTCTTTATTTGTCTAATTTAGCAGTTTATGATGCCCATTATATTATATTGTCATCACTGATGTTTTTGTGATTGGCAGCACTGACTGTCATAAGTTAGTTTAGAACAAACTTTGCTGCCATCGCTTACTGTCCACTTTTACAGTTTTGTGAGTTGCTCTGTATTGAGGGTTGGAATTGGTTGTCAGTTTCTCATACTGTTCTTCAACGTCCTGCTGCGAGCTGATGTCTCTGGATGATTTCTTTCCCTCTGTAGATCAACTGCATGACGTTTCCTTTTCCACTGCACATGTCTGAACAGCAGCTGCTCAAACCAGACGAGTGGAGCTACTGCGATTATTTTTGGGTAAGCAAGAACGTCTCCAACCACTGACAAACCACAAAGATTTGCTCACATAGTTTAGAAAAGCCTCACAAACAGTGCGAATGACATGCTTTGCGTATCCTTTTATACTGTTTAACAGCATGAATTTCATCAAACATCTGTAGTAATCTGCTTTGGCATGTAGTTTTGATTGGAGAAGATCCCACCGAATCCTTGTTCTGCCACTTTATCACGCTTCCGTGCTCATGAAATCTGCCTTGTGTTTTGTCTGTGGTTCCAGGCGGACAGAAAGGACCAGCAGGGAAGCGCCAACATCTCAGGATTCGAGGTTCTGCTGCAAAAACAGCTGAAGGGAAGGCAGATGCAGAAAGAGATGGCCGAGTTTGTGCGGGAGAGGTAAACGTTTGTCATCCAGACTGAAGACAGAAAAAAATATTCACTCAAAAATTGATAATACATTTCACAATTACAAATAAATGACAAGTAACGCACTGAATTAAACATGAATTTTGAAGTTAAAAATCTGAAATAGTATTTTATTTACACTTTCTTTCTTTCTTTCTTGCTGTGTAAAGGATATAATTTTCAGGGGAAAAAAGTGGATAAAAATTGTGTAATAATAATTCATAATTCAATATTCATTCATTCATTCATTCATTCATATATTTATTTAGTTATTTATTTACAGGGTCAGTGGTACCAAACAAACATTTACCATAATTTTTCTATAGTAACTGTAGTACCTATAGTGTTTTGGCAAAAATATACACTTTTTTTATGTATATATATTGTAGTTTATGGAAACAAATTTCGGCCTACAAAAAAAAAAAAAAAACTTAAAAACTTAATTACTGAAAATGTTTAAAATAAGAAATAAAGTCACAATTGTGACAATATAAAGTCACAGTTATCAGAAACAAAGTCACAAAAAAATAAACTTTTTTATGTATAGCAGTTGTAGTTTATGGAAACAAATTTCGGCCTACAAAAAAAAAAAAAAACTTAATTACTGAAAATGTTTAAGATTAGAAATAAAGGCACAGTTGGGAAAATATAAAGTCACAGTTATCAGAAACAAAGTCACAAAAATATACACTTTTTTATGTAAAGCAGTTGTAGTTTATGGAAACAAATTTCGACCTACAAAAAAAGAAAAAAAAAAAACTTAATTACTGAAAATGTTTAAAATAAGAAATAAAGTCACAATTGTGACAATATAAAGTCACAGTTATCAGAAACAAAGTCACAAAAATATACACTTTTTTATGTATAGCAGTTGTAGCTTATGGAAAAAAATTTCAGCCTCCAAAAAAAAAAAAAAATTTACTGAAAATGTTTAAAATAAGAAATAAAGTCACAATTGTGACAATATAAAGTCACAGTTATCAGAAACAAAGTCACAAAAATATACACTTTTTTATGTATAGCAGTTGTAGTTTATGGAAACAAATTTCGGCCTACAAAAAAAAAAAAATTTACTGAAAATGTTTAAAATAAGAAATAAAGTCACAATTGTGACAATATAAAGTCACAGTTATGAGAAACAAAGTCACAAAAATATACACTTTTTTTATGTATAGCAGTTGTAGTTTATGGAAACAAATTTCGGCCTACAAAAAAAAAAACATTTACTGAAAATGTTTAAAATAAGAAATAAAGTCACAATTGTGACAATATAAAGTCACAGTTATGAGAAACAAAGTCACAGTTGTGAAATATAAAGTCACATTGTGAGATATAAAATCATAATTGTGAAATTTAAAGTTACATGTCACAAGTCTCAACTGCAAGGCATAAATTCATAATCCTGTTTTTTGAAGTAGAATGAAACAGCTAGTTATAGTTTCTGAATGTCTTTATGCTACTATATTTAATAGCACAATAGTTGTTCCGGAAAGCATCATTACGCTGATCTAAACATGGCACTAGTTAGTTGTATGTGTGGTCACTAAGGTCTTACAACAAATACGGTTATGGGTACGATTACATTATCTATGTTGGTGAAATTGTGTAATATCTTGATATAGCAGCTGTTGCCTTGACTAAAAACATAAAAACACAACAACACAGCGCATACAACTTCCTGTAGCTCATTTCCTGTATTTCATGAATAGTTTTAGAAAACAAATGATTCAGAGTGCTTGATTCTTTCTTGCTGTGAACTTTAGATCTGCTCTTAAACGTAATTCTTCTTCGGTTATGTTTGCGCCGAGATTTGGATAGAATGAGCTACAATCGGGGTTCACATGAAGTGTGTTTGTCCCTGAGGAGAAACATTGGAGTCTGGGAAGGAAATGACCTTAGTGTGTGAAAGTCAGAACAGACATCTGCGCTCAGCCTCTTCACATGTGCCACAGATCCATGTGCTGCGCTCTATCACTCCAGCACAACTTAAATGCCTTTATTTATTTGGACAGGATCAGGATCGAGGAGGAATACGCCAAGAACCTGTCGAAGCTCTCGCAGATCCCGCTGGCGGCGCAGGAGGAAGGGTATGTCACCTAGCGTTTGGAGGAAAACAATGGCAGACGTGGAATAATACACCCTCTGTTCTCCTTACAAACTCAGAATCTCATGCAGTGACCTTCAGACAAATGTAATGATTTATAAACTGACTACAGTCATGGCTGAATGGATTGGGACCGACAATGTGAAACCTCTTCAGTTGTGCTCTTAAAGGAATGGTTCACCCAAAAATGAAAATGTGCTCACCCTCAGGTCATCCAAGATGTAGATGAGTTTGTGTCTTCATCAGATTTGGAGAAATGTAGTATTGCATCACTTGCTCAGCAATGGATGCTCTGCAGTGAATGGGTGCCGTCAGAATGAGAGTCCAAACAGCTGATAAAAACATCACAATAATCCACAAGTAATCCACACCACTCCAGTCCATCAATGAATGTCTTGTGAAGCCAAAAGCTGCATGTTTCTAAGAAACAAATCCAGCATTAAGACATTTTTAACTAAAATACAAGTCCATAACAATGCTTCCTCCAGTGAAAAAGTCCATCTCCTGTTGTCTCTCACATAATAATCCACCCACATATTTGTTTGGAGCTGTTTTAGCTTATAAACGGTGCTTGATCTGTGCAGATTTCTCTCCTGATTCAGACCAGATGACTTCACTGGAGGAAGCGTTATTATGGATTATGGACTGATATTTTACCCAGAAGCAACAGTTTGATGTTAAAAACATCTTAATGCTGGATTAGTTTCTTACAAACACACAGCTTTTGGCTTCTCAAGACGTTAACTGATGGACTGGAGTGGTGTGTATTACTTGTGGATTATTGTGATGTTTTTATCAGCTGTTTGGACTCTCATTCTGACGGCACCCATTCACTGCAGAGCATCCATTGGTGAGCAACATATATATAATAAATGTAATAATATTTATACAATTTTACATTTAATGCATATTTTATCATGTTTATATTTTATTAAATATATTGTCCCTTGTCATCTACTCTCAGCACGCTTGGAGATGCTTGGGCTCAGCTGAAGAAAAGCCTGGCAGATGAAGCAGAAGTTCATCTCAAGTTCTCCTCCAAGGTGAGATGTTGCAACAGAAAGATGCAGGACTGCATTTAAAGCCTGTAGGATTGATTCTGAGCCGGTCGAAACGCACAGCTGTTCTGGAGGAATGTGCTCTGTGCTGATGTTCCGCTCTCTGAAGAATATGAGAGCAGAGGTTACACTGTACATATACACGTATATGTATCTCTAACACCGAAGCAATAAAAAGACATGATGTAGGAGGGTCTTTTTCACTTTTAGCTTTAGTTTCTCACAGCTTTCTAAAGTAAAATACTCGGTCTGTCTCTGATGTGCTTCAGCTTCAGAGTGAAGTGGAAAAGCCTCTGCTGATATTCCGGGAAAACTTCAAAAAGGACATGAAGAAGTTCGACCATCACATGGCGGATCTCAGGAAGCAGCTGGCCGGCCGAAACGCCGGCGTGGAGAAGGTACTGACCGCAAAACATGATTCATCTCATGTGTCGTGAATATGTGGCCGTATTTAGTCTTCACATTTAGCATCTTCTAAAGTTACAGGGATTTTTCTCATGCATTATTAAAAGTCCAGCATATTTTCTGAAGAAGTGGACCATTTTTCATCTCTGGAGCCCATTGGGTTTCTATATATAATCTCATGCCCTTCAAACCAATGACCTTCTCATAGAGTATTTACTGATCTGGCCAACAGGGAACAAAACAATTTGCCGTCTTTTAAAGGGACAGCGCACTCAATACAAACGGTCATTATTTACACATTCGCTGGTTCTCGCATGTTTTGTGATCAGTCACATCAATGCCAAGTTTGAATATAAGCACACGTGCAAATATAGAAAGACATGCGTGTAAGTAATTGACCGTTCGCAGTGAGCTTGCCCGACATCTACGGCCGGTCTCCATAGAAAACCATGTTAAAACGGGGTAAAAAAGATAGACTGAATTGAAACTTTTTCAATGTAACTAAATATAAAAATGTGCGGAGGGTTAAGCTGTGCTGTTGTTGGCTGCCACAGTAACGGTTTGGGTGAACTATCACTTTCAGTGTCACACATCCTCACTATCAAGTGTGCATGTTTTTTTGTAAATCACCATCAGCTGCTGTACTCTTTTAGTGTTTGGTATGAGCACAACTGCCAGTGATTTTTTTTCAGCAGCACGTCAGTCTGGTAGAGAAGGCTAATTGTTTCATATACAATGCGAAGCGTGTCAGCGAGCGCCGCCCACCGTCCCACAGACAGACGGCACAATCCCGCCATTCTTCTGATTCTCAGCCCCCGCTGTGTCGTCGCTTGTAATGACCATTGTTTTTTTTTTGTCCGGCTCCCACGTCTGCGCTCACAACCTCTTGTTTATTCCTAAATTCACGGCTTGTGTTGCTGCCGTGCAGAAATCATTGTTGCAGAATTGCAGGTTGTGACCTTTTGGCTTTGCATTTTTGCCATTGTATGACTGGCCTCTGGAGCTGATCATGTGCCATTAGTGCTGTATGCTGCATATACATTATATACACTACTGTTCAAAGGTTTGGGGTCCAATTAAAAAAAAAAAAATGCTTTTATGCAACAGTGAAGCATTAAGTTGATCAAAAGTGCCAGTAAAGGCATTTACAATGTTACAAATGATTTCCATTTCAAATAAATGCTGTCCTTTTGAACTTTCTATTCATCTGTGAATCCTGAAAAGTAAAATGTATCACAGTTTCCACAAAAATATTTGGCAGCACAACTGTTTTCAACAAGATAAAATGATATGTTAAAACGTGCTTTGCCCCGATTGGGAGCTGTATATGCGTGAGAACCATAGACTGTATAAAAACATGGACGTAGTGTACGTGACGTCACCCTTTGGTTTCTGAAGAGAGTTTTTGAAGCTCAAAGTGGGCGGAGCCGGCCGCCGCCAACTTGGCAGCGCGTCACTCCTGGATAATCGAAAATGGGCAAAGAGGCGGGAGGTGGTTGCTGAAACCACGCCCACCTAGCTCGACGGTGATGACAGCAGCGGCAATCCATCTGTCACTCAAGTGGCCACGCCCTTAATTATGCAGAACTTTAAGGCTTAATATATACATTATATACACTACTGTTCAAAGGTTTGGGGTCCAATTAAAAAAAAAAAAATGCTTTTATGCAACAGTGAAGCATTAAGTTGATCAAAAGTGCCAGTAAAGGCATTTACAATGTTACAAATGATTTCCATTTCAAATAAATGCTGTCCTTTTGATCTTTCTATTCATCAATGAATCCTGAAAAGTAAAATGTATCACAGTTTCCACAAAAATATTTGGCAGCACAACTGTTTTCAACAATGATAATAATATATCAGAAATGTTTCTTGAGCAGCATGTTAGAATATTTTTTTAAGAATCTTGTGACACTGAAGACTGGAGTAATGATGCTGAAAATTCAGCTTTGATCACAGGAATAAATTACATTTTACAATATATTCACATAGAAAACTCTTATTTTAAATTGCAATAATATTTCACAATTTGTACCATATTTTTGATCAACAAATGCAGCCCTGCTGAGCAAAAGAAAAGTAAATAATATAAAGATATATGTTCAATGAAAAAGTCAAAATACTGAAAATTATATTTATGTATAATATAGCTAAATGCATTGCTCACCTCTCTCAGTAAACAGGAGAAGCAGGTTCAGACCAGAGGTTCAGGTTGGAATCTGATGTCTGATAAGAAATGAATCATCAGATGTATTTTTATGGATTCATACAGAATTATCTTCCCTTACCAACAGTGAGAAAGAAAAGTATTGATATTCAGCCTTGTGGATTTGACTCAGCTAAAGTTTAGATTGTTCAATTCCTCCCACGTCTTTTATTGAAAGTGCTCCTATGAATCAGTGCGTCAGTCCGAACGGAAAGGCCTCAGAACGGCTCAGTCTAAACATCCGAAACATCTCAGGAATGAGGCGGTCGAGTCTGATCAGGCAACAGTAACTAAGGAGGGCGGGTCTTTGCAAATGGTCAATTGGCAGCATTTTTATTTTAGGTTGAACTGTCCCTTTAAGAAAGAGCGTAATGTAAAGAACAAGTGATTTAAATTTGAATATGCTATTGTTATAAAGATTTTAATTATTAGAGTTAATTTATAATCAGAAAAGATTTAGTAAATATATATATATATATATTCCTTAATTGTTCACATCACTGAACAGAGAGAACAGATTTATTCAGCAGCATCTGGATCTCAACATGCAACAGCAGATGCTTCTGAACACCCAAAACAAAACACATCATGCTCATCTTGTCTCTCATGTTCTTCATCAGGCACGGAAAGCGCTTGCAGACCGGCAGAAGGATCTGGAGTTAAAAACCCAGCAGCTGGAGATCAAACTGAGCAGTAAGATCGAGGAGGACATCAAGAAAGCACGCAGGAAATCCACACAGGCCGGTCAGTGCAAACCTCTCAACCTGGGAAACGTATTATTAGCCCATGCTGATGATTTCAAATGTAAAGCATGAGTTGGAGCCATGATGATGTATGAGTCCCGCATCTGTATCTTCAGGTGATGATCTGATGCGATGTGTTGATCTCTACAATCAGTCCCAGTCCAAGTGGTTTGAGGAGATGGTGACCAGCAGTCTGGTGAGAGATTGACCGAGCTTTCACAGACACCAGTTCTTCAGATAATGCCACTTCTAACTGCTTAATATAGTCAAATGAAAGATTGCAATGATGAGTTTTAGTTTTTCATCTCTGAAGCATTTATTAATCTCAGTTAATGGGAACTCAACATTTACTAAACATGAATAAAGTTGCTTTCGTTAAGATTTAATGGACCTGAGCTGACATGAACTACAGTGAACAGTTATAAACTAACATTAGCAAAGATGAATCAATCCTTTAACAATGAGCAATGCATTGCTTAGTGAATTAACTAATGTTAACTCATGGGACCTTATTGTAAAGTGCTACCATTTGTATAAGAATGGAGAATTTGTGTGATGTAGGACACAGTACAAAACAGAGAAATTCTGGGAAACTCGGATGCAATAAAACTCTGATTTAAAGACAAAAGCATTTTCTCTTAAAAACTCAGATAAACTAGACAATCTCTATACGTCTTGTTCTTGACAGGAGCTGGAGCGTCTGGAGGTGGAGCGTGTGGAGATGATCAGACAGCATCTGTGTCAGTACACAACGCTACGACACGAGACCGACATGTTCAACCAAAGCGTGAGTTAAACAGCCTCATCCACACTCACTCATACAGCACAGTCTGATGCAGATCATGAGTAATGATAACCTGCTGTTTCACCTCCAGACCATAGAGCCGGTGGACAAACTCCTGCGGAGCGTGGACCCCGCCAGAGACCGAGAGCTGTGGGTCAAAGAACACAAGACGGGCGAGCTGAGACCGGTGGACATGGACATCTGAGAGCATCAGACTCGCCCTTGTTTCCTCGTCTGAAACGCAGCACTGGCTGAAGAGAAACTAATATGGGTTTGATCTCTCAAAAACCCTTCTGAGGCCTAAACCAGGAGAATGATCATGACTCAAACCGAGCAGAAGGTTGAGAGAGAACCGAGGTTACATACCATAACCTTCCCACGAATCTGACTGAAAGAGCTCTCGAGGTGTGGCAGAGACTGTGTGAACATCTGCAGGATTTCACTCGGGAGAACTGACGTGTTTGTCAGTATCTACTGATGCAATCATGCCATTAGGATTCAGCATTGATTGAACCGAGTTCATGTATGTGAAATAGTACTAATATATACTGTAAATGCTGCTGCTGCATCAACTATTACAACTGATTTCAGTTCTGTGACTAATCAAAGCTCTCGCTTGCCTTAAAGCGACAGTACACACAAAAATGATCATTCTTGTCATCATTTACTTCACTTTCATGTGGTTCCAAACTGGTTTCAGTTTCTTCTTTCTTCTGTTGAGCAGAAAAGAAGATCTTTTGAAGGATGTTGGTAACCAAACAGTTGACGGTAGCCATTGACTTCCATAGTATGGAGAAAAAAAAATGAAACTAAACAGTTGACGGTAGCCATTGACTTCCATAGTATGGAGGGGAAAAAAAAGAAACTAAACAGTTGATAATTATTTGGTTACCAACATTTTTCAAAATATTTTATTTTGTGTTCAGCAGAAGAAAGAAATTCATACAGGCCTGGAACAACAGAATTTAATTTTGGTGGAACTATCCCTTTAATAGTATAGCATCTTCTATGTAGTGTCACACAAAAGTAACTTTCAAACCAAGCTGCTTTCTCTTGATCAGGAATTTGCTTGACAAACTTGAACACAAGTGAAATCTGTGTGGGGAACTTTTTTCCCCTCACACAAAACTTTTGATCATACAGTTTTCTATTGAAATGCCACAAACTTCTGCAGAACAGCGGTAAATGTGGCCACAACTTTAGAAGGTGTAAGTAGTATACAGCAGGAATTTGTGCACGGCGTTCAACAACAGAAACAAACGAAGAACAACATTAACAACAGGAGGATGGAGGACGCTGTGATCGGAGCTGTGTTTTTGTTGTGTCTCGTGGGTTTCACAATAATGGACATGGAAAGTCGACGTATACTTAAAGCGATTGAAAGAACGGAAAAAAGGACTAAGAATCAACAACGACAACTGGCAGTGCTACATTTGCTACAAGTGCCTGCACTTCAGCATCCGTCCATCTATCGCTGTTCTCCATACTTGCGAAATAAGTTGACAATGTTTACAGTATGTTTACACAACGTTTTTTAAATCATGGCGGGAGGGCGTTTTCATACGCGTTTGGCCAATCAATGTCTACTTACCTCACGATTAGTACCAGTTGTGCTGGTTAGACCCTGCTCCGGAGTAGGAGCTAATTTGGTTCTCGAAAAAGGCAGTCCGGTACTAAAATCGCACCCAGTTCCAGCGGTGCGAAAACGCCAAGAGGGAAAAAAAAGAAACTAAACCGTTGACGGTAGCCATTGACTTCTAAGTATGGGGGAAAAAATATGGAACTAAACAGTCGATGGTAGCCATTGACTTCCATAGTATGGAGAAAAAAAATGAAACTAAACAGCTGATGGGAGCCATTGACTTCCATAGTATGGAGAAGAAAAAAAAAGAAACTAAACAGTTGACGGTAGCCATTGACTTCTAAGTATGGGGGGAAAAAAAAGAAACTAACAGTTGACGGTAGCCATTGACTTCCATAGTATGGAGAAAAAAAATGAAACTAAACAGTTGACGGTAGCCATTGACTTCCATAAAAGGGAGAAAAAAATTAAACTAAACCTCATGGCGGGTGAGGGCGTTTTCGTACGCGTTTGGCCAATCATTGTCTACTTACGTCACGGGTAGTACCAGTTGTGCTGGTTAGACCCTGCTCCGGAGTAGGAGCTAATTTGGTTCTCGAAAAAGGCAGTCCGGTACTAAAATCGCACCCAGTTCCGGCGGTGCGAAAACGCCAAAAAATGGGTAGTTCCACAATTAGTTCTGGTACTATGAAAAGGTTCCCGCAGTGCGAAAGGCCCTATTGACTTCCATAGTATGGAGGGAAAAAAAATGAAACTAAACAGTTGACGGTAGCCATTGACTTCCATAAAAGGGAGAAAAAAATGAAACTAAACAGTTGATGGTAGCCATTGACTTCCATAAAAGGGAGAAAAAAATTAAACTAAACCGTTGATGGTAGCCATTGACTTCCATAGTATGGGAAAAAATATGGAACTACACAATTGACGGTAGCCATTGACTTCCATAAACGGGAGAAAAAAATGAAACTAAACAGTTGACGGTAGCCATTGACTTCCATAAAAGGGAGAAAAAAATGAAACTAAACAGTTGATGGTAGCCATTGACTTCCATAGTATGGGAAAAAAATATGAAACTAAACAGTTGTTTAGTTCCACTACCGTCAACTGTTTGGTTACCAACATTCTTCAACCATTGACTTCCATAGTATGGAAAAAAAAAATGAAACTAAACAGTTGTTTAGTTCCATATTTAGTTCCATGCTGGCAACTGTTTTTATGTACAACAGAAGAAACTCTTCTTCTTTGGAACAGCTTGAGGGTTATAAACAATGACAGAATTTTCAGTTTTGGGTGAACTGTCTCTTTAAAGTCGACATGAACCCATTTAACTACGTAATGTTATTTATTTCTGAGTAAAATTAGGATATTCAATGAGAAAAAGAAATGCAAATGTCAGGAGTTATAAAAAGAAATGGGAGTTACTTACCAAAATGAACACCGAAAGGGAATCTGATTCAGGTGGAGAAGCCCATTACATTTTGAAAATATTACACTTTTGTCCTTTGGAATACCATGTATGAATCATGTAAGACCAGAAACATGGATCAGCAAGTAAAGAGGGTCCGTGTTGATTTCAGCTTACGCAGGAAATTATACAACTCAATGCAAAATCATAAACATAACAGATCTGGTATTATATTGTACATGAATACAGCTGCTCAGTCTCACACTGCCGTCATGGACTCGGGGTTTACATCACTTCATACTCAATTAAGAAATGAACACAAACATGTGTAAAGATGTTTTATTTACTGTCTTTTGTTCAAATATACAGAAGTCTCAAACAGTCATTATTTGGGCCCAATATTGTTTCCCCCAACCATTTACTCTATAGTGAGAGAGCTGCAAATAATATATGTAAATGATTCTGCACAATGCTTATTTTTATATGAAATCAATTAACACTGTTCCTAAATGATCATCAAGATGTTTAAACTGGATTTCATAGTTTTTTTTTCTGACAGTACCAGCTTATGCATTTAACGCATCTGTATTACTGATGTACATGTTCAAATAATTCATTCTCTCCCTGTTATACAACGATGTAAATGAAGAATAACTGCTGCATATAATCCATTTATTATGTTTTCTGTAATATAAATGACATAAAATAATGTTTAACTAAATAGGATTTATTCGTTTGCACTATTTATGTAGCTGTCATCAATAAATACAAAATTAATGCAAACATGACACTACGGAGCAAGGGAATAATATATACTGAATGAATGTCCATTCAATGCAATTCTAATTTGACTATATATAACTAAAGCTGTCCTAAGGAATGTGTCGGAAATGTGTGCACCCTTAGGTCATCCAAGATGTAGATGAGTTTGTTTCTTCATCAGATTTGGAGAAATGTAGCATTGCATCACTCGCTCACCAATGGATGCTCTGCAGTGAATGGGTGCCGTCAGAACGAGAGTCCAAACAGCTGATTAAAACATCACAATAATCCAGACAACTCCAGTCCATCAGTTAAAAAAGTGGTCTGAATCAGGAGAGAAATCTCAAAAACAGCCCTAAACAAATATGTGGGTGGATTTTGATGTGAGAGACAACAGGAGATGGATTTTTTTCACTGCAGGAAGCGCTATTATGGATTATGGGCTTGTATTTTATTTAAAAACGTCTTGATGGATTTGTTTCTTACAAACACACAGCTTTTGTGATGTTTTTATCAGCTGTTTGGACTCTCATTCTGACGGCACCCATTCACTGCAGAGGATTCATTGCTGAGCAAGTGATGGAATGCTACATTTCTCCAAATCTGATGCATGGCCTGAGGGTGAATACATTCATTTGTGGGGTGAACTATCCCTTGGACTACATTACAAAATAAACGAAACACTCTAAATCTAAATTACAGTTTTCGTTTCTTGATAGTAAAGTCATGCTGATGATACCAAATATAATACTGAAGATAGATACTTGTTGTAATCAAAAGATTTATATGTTTACAGTTATTTTTTAAGACAAAAATGAGGAATGCAGAAGACTGAAAAATCTCTGATTCTAATCGATCATGAGTTTCTTGATTGAATTCAAGTACGTGGGAATGAGAGAGCTGATGGACTCGTCGTCATCAGTGACCTTCTCACCTCTGCCCTCTGACCCCACAGAGCTGGGCGACCTCACCAGGCCGGGATAGGGAGTGCTGTAACCCTGTGTCAAACACACACACACACACACACACACACACACACACGAGCAGAGTGTTACTGACTCCTGCTGGAGACGGATGGCAGAACATCTGTCCTGACAGACACTCACTGATGAGTAGCCTTTGCCGAAGCTGCCTCTGTTCTTGGTCCTGATCTTGGTTAGCGCAGACTCGGCGATGTCGGCCCGCTCTTCTGCGTCGTCCAGCTCATGAACTGTCTTCCTGTACTTGGCCAGATTCACATTCGCCTGCTCCTCCTGTGCATCAACAACAGCAGATCAGAGAAAGACATGCTGTTTCACGAGTTCACACTTACATGTAATAAACAAGAGTAGAGGTTATGCGTATTTGGCGTGCTGTCCGAAGGGAGGGCTGTAAGTCAAGGAACAGAGGTACAGTAAGTCTGCTGTGTATATATACACACCTCTTATCTTGTCAGTTGGGTTGATTACTGATTGTGCACCTCTCGTGTTAATTAGGTTAATTATCTGAACGTGCTCCTCCCGAACTTTGTTAATGAAACATCATATGTTTGACAGCTTGACGAAGTTTCACACTTCAAAATAAAGCATTCATTAATGCATTCATTTTCTACAGTTTGTATTTATTCATTCGTTTTCATTGTCATATCAGCATCAAAGGCCATATTCATTACAATAATAAAACGCATAAAATAATACAATATACAATTGAATTTCTTATACTACATTTTAATTATTCATTATGTGTTGCACTATTATATCATTTTTAAAAATGCTATTGCTCATTGTTAATTCATGTTTTTTCGTAATACATTAATTATTGTTAAATTACGTTACTTAAGACATCCACATAAGAAACAAAATCACGCTTTGGCAAATCATAATGATTATGATTATATGACATAAAAAGTCGAAATTATGAGTTAAAAGTCATAATTATGACAAAGATTTTTGTCACAAAGGTTTTTATCATATAAAATGACTCACCTTTGAATTTATTTCATAATTATGACTTAATATCCATTTCGATTTTTCATCTCATAAATATGACTGCCATAATTTCGATATATATTTATATATGACTTTGTATGTCATTGAGTTATTTCATAACATATATCATATATCACAATTAATACTTTTTATCTCTATTATAATTGTGACTTTTTTACCGGTATGTCATAATTATGACTTAATATGTCACAATTGTCATGTCTTTTTCATCAGTATGACTTTTTATCTCATAAATATTATATTGAGTTTTTATATCATAATTATACACTTGGTCACAATTAAGAATTTGATCTCATAATTATAAATGTTGATTCTGACTCATGTCAATTATGAGTTTTCATATAAATGTCATAATTATGACTTTTTATCTCATAAATGACTTAGTATGCCATTATTTTGAATTTTTTTAAAACTGTAACTTCTGTCATGAGACTATCTCATAAATATAACTGTCAATTTCTAATTTTTATGTCCTAATTATGACTGCCATAATTGACTTTTAATTATAAATGTATGTCATAATTATAACTTAGTATGTCATTATTTTGACTTTTTTTTTTCATAACTACCTCTTTTAAGTCAGAATTAAGACGTATCTCATAATTATAACTTTTTGACTTATGTCAATTATGATTTTTCCACATTCATTTTTTTGTCATATTTCTGGATTTTTTTTTTCTCATAATAATGAGTATAATTATGATTGACCAAAGCAGACATTGTATTCTTATGTGGCAGAAATGGGCTTCCATAGAAAGGTGTATTAGTGGGCCTAAATGTAGAAATTAGCCAAAAAAATTTTACAGGGTCCAAACCTCTGTGAAAATAAAAAGGTCAAATCTATGAGAGTTACAATCCTTATAAAAATCCTAAAATGTCATGCTGGTTTATGCTGGTTTGCAGCTGGTCCTTCTGGCTTTGCTTGACTTTAGTGCAGGAACCAGCTTGACCAGAAACCTCATGCTGGTTTGACTGGCAGTGAAGCGAATGCGTTTCAACCAGCACTAACCAGCACAACCCACGGGGTTAAGAGCAGCAGTGTCCTACCGCTTCCTCCACTTGTCTCTTGTAGGCTTTCATCTTCATCTGGAGTCTCTCCACCAGCTCCTGCATGCGGTGCTGGTTCTTCTGGTCCTCCTCGGACTGGAAGAGCAGCTCCTTCAGACGCCGCTCGTTCTTACGCAGGCTCTTCACCGTCTCAGCGTGTCTCTTCTGCTCGCTGTCCAGCTCCAGCTCCAGCTCCTTCACCTGAGCGTTTCCAGAGTACAGAGACCAGAGACTCAGGGTCAGGGCTGGATAAACGAGATCAAATAGTGATGATAAGCTCTGGACATTTTTTACTGGCTCTTCACCACAAACCGACAAAATAAAAGATGACAGAAATATATTATTAGTGTATACTAAAATGCACTTCTCAAAGTAATAATATTATTTTAAGCAATATCATTCATATCGTCCATGTTTAAATGTGTACACTTCTGATGTGCAGCACCTTATTTGACAAGAATTTAATAAATGCAATGATTTGTTGTAAATTAATTATTATGTTTCATTTGATTACATTTTACATATGAATTCATTTCATTACACACTATTTTTGCATTAAACTTGTATTAAATCATAATGCATTTTTATACATTTGATACATCTATATATATATAAATATAAATTGTTAACAAATTTAATACAGCTTAATCCAGTTTGAAATGTGGAAATGCATGGAAGCTCATTTAGCCACATAAAAAAAAAAATTATGCTTTGGCAAATCATAATTATATGACATAAAAAGTTGAAATTATGACACAGTAAGTCATAAGATACAAAGTTGAAATTAAGAGTTAAGTCATAATTCAAAAATGTCTTTTATGTCATAATTATGACTTAGTATATCAATTATTACTTCATAAGTTATTAACGTAATGACAAGTTTGACTTTGAATCTCATAATTATGAAAAACTTTGACTTAAATTTATGACTTTTCAACATATAAATGACACTGTCACAGTATGTCATCATTTTGACTTTTTATTTCATAACTATAACTTCTGTCACGATGTAAATGTTTGATCTCATAACTTAGTATGTCTATTTTGACTTAGTACAGTGTGTAAAAAATAACTTTTCTTCATATAAATGTCTTGGTCATCATTATGACATTATAACATGTTCGTCTCATAAATGACTTAGGGTGTCATTATTTTGACTTTATTTCATAACCACAACATTTATGTCATAATTTAGACTTTTAGAATTTTAACTTTGTATGTCAATTTCAACGTTTTGTCAATTACGATTTTTCATAGGAATGTCTTTGTCACAATTATGACATTTTAGCTCATAAATATGACATAGCATGTCATTATTTTGACTTTTTTATTTCATATCTTTAACTTAATCATAATTAATTAGTCATAATTAATCTTATAAGTATAACTTAGTTTGCCAATTTCAAATCATAAAACACAGAATCCAAATAAATAAATAAAATGAAAAACATAAAACTAGTTTCATGGGGCCCTAAATGAAAGGTACCTTACTGTAATTCTCAAGCTCTAACAAACATGTGGAAAGCATTTCCTTCCCCAATAATGCTAAATATCAATATCAATATCGTATGATATCATAAGTGCTAATATTTATGGCCCAGCCCTGCTCATCCGGTTAATGATGTTTACCCGCCCCTCCAGCTTCTGAATGATCTTCTTCCCTCCCTTCATGGCCATCTGCTCAGCTTCCTCCAGTCTGCCGCTCATGTCCTTCATCTGGAGCTCCAGGCTCTTCTTGACGCGCTCCAGATGCATTATGTGCTCCTGCTCCACACGCAGCTCCTCCAGCACACGCGCCGTCTGCAGACCGCCAGCACAGCGTCACACTCAACACCATCAGGCCTTTCTCTCAGCGCTGTGTGTGTGTGTGTGTGTGTCTGTACCTCACATGCAGATTTCTTGGCCTTGTCGTTGGCTGATCTGAGTTCAGTCTGCAGCTCCTCGTGCTCCTGCATCAGCTGCTGAACATCCACTTCCAGCTTCCGCTTCCCGCTGGACACACTCTGGAACTGAGAGCACAGAACAGCTCTGTTCACTTCAAACAGCAGATAGTTGCACACTAGCAGCATGACAAAATAAAAGGGCATCATTTGCATATTTAAATGATCTGTTTCTTGTACTACTATAATTCTTTAAAAAAAGTTAATATTTTGAATTAGATTTTTTTTTACTGTTATATTTTCTTTCTTTTTTTTTTCATGTTTATTTCAGTTGCACTTTTAGTTATTTTAGTTAAGTTAAACTAAATGAAAATGAGAAATGTTGGACATCATTTGAATATAAAAAAATTATAAATGACCTGTGTTTCTACTGCTATAATTCAAAAAAAAAAAAAATGGACTGAGGCACAGCAGAAGTAGAGTTCTGTAAAAAAAAAAAAAAAAAAAAAAAAAAAAAAAATTGGACTGTATCAGATTTTCACTAAATTCATGATAACAATAGTATTATATTTATATAAATGTGTACATTTTATTTATATGCATTTTATTTCATTTAGTATTATTTGTTTTATTATTTATTTATGTATTGATTGATTTTTTTGCCAATGAGTCACACTCAAAATACAACAGCAGGAAGTAAAGTACTCAAAAGTGCCAGCAATGATCAATCATCAAAACAATGATTGCATGAATTGAAAATATATATTTAAATACTGTTACAGGAAAGAGCTTGCACACTGTAAAGGTGTATGCTTTAATATTACGTTTATGTTGAATATACATCTGATTCATCTCAGATCAATGTGTTTGGTTGAATTATTCCAAAACGCTTCAGTTTCTCTATGTTCATTTTAATTTTAGTTAGTCATTTTGTTGTGTTTTTGTCATTTTTAGTCATTTTTGAAGATGACTGTATAGTTTTATTCACTTTTATTTCAGTATAAATTAAAGGCAGAGTAAGTGATTTCTGGTAGCCAATGTTGATATAAATGAAAATGTGAAATGGTGCCTTGGCAAACTACCTGAAATAAAATAAGTTTTTATTATTTTAGGTAATGTTTATTTTATTTCAAGTGACTTTTTTTTTTTTAGTTTAAGTGAACTTTGGCCTTGTTCATTTCTGACAGAGTTTGTGAATGTACTGCAAGGGATCCATGGAGAAGAAATAAAGATTCTGAGACAAAGCATCAACTAATGACCTGATAAGCATTATGTAAAATAATTGACAAGCTTTTAATGAAGGTTCTGATGAGTGTAGTGTGTTGTAGAGTGCTGTGGATCAGCACCTGGCTGTCGAGTGTGTTGTATTTCTCTGCTGTCTCGTGCAGCTCCGTCTCCAGGCTCTTGCGCACCCTCTCGGTCGCCTCCAGCGCAGCACGGCTCTCCTCGCCCTCGGTGACCAGCAGAGTGCAGCGGCGCTCCAGCAGCATCTGCTCCTCCCTCAGCTCCTCCTGCATGCGCGCCTCCTCCTCCAGCTGAGCCTGGAGCTCCTGCAGGAGACACACAGAGCATGTACCACACATACAGCAGCATGTTCTCCTGCGTGAACGCGAGCCGCACCTTGATCTGCTGCTGCAGCTTCTTCACGCTCTTCATCAGCTCTGCGTTGTTCTTGTTCAGCTGGTCCACCTGCACCTCCAGCTCATTCACATCACTCTCCATCTTCTTCTTGAGCCGGGCCGCCTCCGTGCGCGCCTTCACCTCCACATCCAGACTGGCCTGCAGAGACTCCAGCGCTCTCTGGTGGCTCTTCCTGAAACCAACAAAACATCTCATACTTGAACTGTTTGGACGGTTTGGAAATGTTTCTCTTTACGAGAATAACTGATTACATCATATTTTAAACCAGTCTAAGCTGGCTTGGTGGTCTTGGTCTTCCAGTCTGGACTTCAGGTTTTTAGAACTTTGAGAAATGTAACATTGAAACAAACATTTTTTGTGAAGCTGCTTTTGAATTGAACTGAACTAAACTGAACTGAGCTGAATTGAGAACTAACCAACCAGCTAAACAAGCTGGGTACCAAATTGGTCAGGCTGGGAGACCAACCTAAACCAGCTAAGACCAGCAAAATATTTCAGGCTGGTTTAAGATGCAAAAATAGAATTCTGTAGGAGACCTTGAATTCTGTCAAATCAAAAATAGAAAACACACGGTAGGTTTCAAGTTGCTGCTCCACATGTTAGAAATGATCATTTTTATTAAAAAATAAAAACACTGGCTGTCATGATATCAGATTCCCACTATATGAATATCATGGCCAAAAGAATTCACATTAACAATATTATATTATATATATTTATATATAATGTAATATACCTATAAAAAAAAATTTGGGAAAAAATAAACAAATAAATTACTCAAAATGGTTTAGTCTGTGTTGCTGTTTATAATATGAAATACTGAAAAACAAAATTAAGTCATTCAAAGTTAAATTCATATTTAACCTTTATTTTGTTTTCTCCTTTTCCCCCAATGAATCACACTCAGAATACTGTGCAAGTAAAGATATAGAAGCTGACAGATTTTGAAGAAATTCACAATATTACAGCAACCAGAAGAAGCCAGATAAAGTTACTTACCACAGCAGTTATCCCATGTTAGATAGAAGCAGGAAATAAAAGGCAAGGTGGAAAAACAGAAGAGTTAAAAGACTGAAATGCAAATAGGACAACACTGATTCAAAGCAGAAGATGTTTTATCAGAGGAATTTCTCCAAAGAGGCCATATCAGGCAATTTTCCCAACTATCACAATCCACCGAACCGTTTAACACACACTCATCTCAGCGATATATCATGTTGTCAGAACTAGGAGGCGCTGATCAAACCTGGTGGCCTCAAACTCCTCTTCTTTCTCCTGCAGTCTGCGCTCCATGTCTGCTTTAGCCTGAGACACTTCCAGCTGAAGACGCAGAACCTTCGTCTCCTCGGCCTACAGAAACACACATACAACACATCGGATTCCTCTCTGAACCACTAGATGGCACAAAACTCACAACAGCACTTTCAGAAACACACGCTTTGCACTTTTCACCGAGGAAATTTGCAGGCAGCAATGCAAAGCTGATTCTGTGCTAATTTGATCTAATATTTAATGTTTTTAAAATATTATAGATTTGTGTGAAAATGAGAATTTTTGAAATTAACTTATTTTTAAACAAAGTTTTTTTTTTTTTCAGTTTTTTTTCAGGCTAATCCAAATAAAAGCATAAATGCAATAACATCCAGTATGCAAATTGATTTAAGTCTACAATGTAGTCAGCAAAAACTATGATCGTTTCACTGTTGCCAATTACATTTCATATGCTGCACATTTTAATCAAGTCAAAAAGACATTGCAGAATTGTTTCTCAGTAATATTGCTACAATAATTCCTCTTAGCCACTGCCTATACTTTAAGAGGTTAAAAATGACAAAAAAAGTAAATATAATGAATAAATTCCTCCACACATTCAAATCTACAGCTTCAAGTGGATAATGAACATATCAAGAGTTAAGGAAAGAGTTCCTCTGGAAAAACACAAATGCCTGTAAGTGAGACTGGAAAGCAGCGCTCCTCCATCTGCATGAACATCATCCATCAGCGCTGTCAGCTAGACGGCCGTCAGACCACACAAGCGGAGGTCACGGGGTCAGCGGCCACGTCATGACATCATTTGAAAAAAATACAGCCTTACAGCAGCTCCATTTATCATCAACTGGCATCTCAAACCTGAGCCAGAAGGTGAACACTTCTCGAGTAAAAACACGACAAGCCTCGACATTTTTACTCAGGAGACTCATTGGTACGCATCCTGGTGATTCAATAATTCATCGTGCTGTTTTATTTGGCTTCTGCTCTTTACTCTTAGATCATTTGCTCTTTAGTTCATACTAGTGTTTCTGAACACCTAGTCAGTTGAAATCAGTCTTTCTGATTAAAATGAAGCATGTGCATCATATGACCCCTTTAAAAATAAATGAATTTGTACTTTACAAATGCTATTTTGATCATAAACTGAAAGACGTCTCTTCTGTTCACCAAGGCTGAATTTATGTGATCAAAAAAAAAAGATTAAAAATGGTCAAATATTATTACAATTTAAAATAGCTGTTTTCTATGTGAATATATTGTAAAATGTAAATTTTTTCTGTGATCAAAGCTGAATTTTCAGCATCATTACTTCACCAAGGCTGAATTTATGTGATCAAAAAAAAGATTAAAAATGGTAAAATATTATTACAATTTAAAATAGCTGTTTTCTATGTGAATATATTGTAAAATGTAAATTTTTTCTGTGATCAAAGCTGAATTTTCAGCATCATTACTCCAGTCTTCAGTGGCACATGATTCTTCAGAAATCATTCTAATATGCCGATTTGCTGCTCAAGAAACATTTCTGATTATTATCAATGTTGAAAACAGTTTGAAAATCAGGAAACTGGAATTCAATTTATTTTTCAGGATTCTTTGATAAACAGAAAGTTCAAAAGAACAGCATTTATTTGAAATAGTATATCTTTTGTAACGTTATAAATGTCTTTCCAGTCACTTCTGATCCATTTAATTCATCCTTGATGTGTAAAAGTATGAATTTCTTCAATACATAAAATCTTACTGACTCCAGTAGGATATGTACTAGTATTACAGTGATAACAGTTTTGGTGAGATTTACCTCTGTTTATAGCGTAATCATCAAGAAAAATCGGAGTATTTCTCCAGACCTCTAATGCCGCCTCTGACTCCTCCAGCGATGCCTGCAGCTCTTCTTTCTCCATCTCGATTTTCTTCTTCATTTTCTGAAGCTCATGGACGCTCTTCCCTCCATCTGACAGCTGGTCGGTAAGATCCGCGATCTCCTCTGAAACACAACACAGATCGATCAAACACGACACAATGATACAGTATTTTAGGAGAGCATCATTCTCTCCGTCCATTATTGAGTCCGCTTGTTTCTGTTGGACTGCCTTCCTCAGCTAATTACGGTCTGAAAACCGCAGCCATTCAAACCAAGCCTATGATGACAGATGGAGACTGACGGTCCCACATCACGCTGGCTCAGTTCGACTGTAATCTGTGTTTATATGAGTTCTGTCATGTTTTTACAGGCCATCACACATGCATCTTCACAAAAGGTTTGAAATAAACAGATATCCAAAATGATGTGACGGTGACAGACGTGTCAGCGTTACCCTGTAAGGCCTTGTTTTCCCTGCGGAGAGCCTCGCTCTGCTCCACGGACTCCTCATAGGTGGTTTTGAGCTTGAAGAGCTCTGCGGCGTGTTGTCTGCTCTCCTTCTGACAGCTCTCCACCTCCGACAGCAGCTCCTCACACTTCTGCCTCCAGTCACTCAGCTGCTTGTCCAGCATCCGCTGCTTCTTATCCAGCACTGCAGCCACATTGTTCGCCTGCAGGAGGAACAGTCATTACCCAGCAGTCCGCTGCCTGGCTGTGCAGAATTGCTTGTCAAAACCTCCTGCAGTGTTTCCCATACATTGATTTATTTGTGGCGGCCCGTCACAATATCAAAACTGACCGCCACAAATAGATTTTCCAAAAGGTTTTGACTTCGTTGAATAAACATGAGCACTGCACATCTCAAAATTGAAACCCGGTGCCGGTGTCTTTATATCACTGTATTTCTGAAGGAAACCGACGGTCTTCAGAAAATGTTGGATGTCATTTTCATTTCATCTTGCATGTAATGTCTGATAAAGCAGCGTTTGTGAGCGGAGCGCTGCTTTGTGTACAGCCGTTACCAGGGAAACCTCTATTTCTCCCGCTCTAAGCGCCTCCTGCTGGCAGAGAATGAATTTGCATATATGCCGCCACAAATATTGTGTAAGTCTGTTGGAAACACTGCTCCTGATATTCATAAGACCAGTTAACAGCTGGTGTTTCATGAAAGACCAGCTTATATTGTGTTCGAGTAGGATGCCCACCCGGTTCTGGCTGGTGGTAGCTGCTCTGAAAATATGTTTCTCAATTGTAATTCATTCTCATTTTGATGAATCAACATCGATTCTTAAATCCCAAGAATCAAGAATGCGGTTTTCAGTTGATGCATGAACAAAACTTAAAAAAACACTACAAAACATTATTTGTAGTGCCTCCCATCAGTGGCGGCTCGTCGGGGGAGGCAGGGGAGGCACAGCTTCCCCATAATTTTGAGGTGAAAATGGGAGGAGGACGATTTAATGTAAATAAAATTCACAATTCATTTCAGTTCATGTCTCAGGATG
>NW_015626872.1:618238-659062 GCF_001515625.1 Sinocyclocheilus rhinocerous
ACAAATTTAGGGAAAACAGCCTAAGCTGGATATAGGCTACAGCAGTCGGCTTAATTAAATGGCGCAACAGGCAGCTCTCTTTTAACACAGACTTTTAAGAAGGGATGGATGTTTGCTTCAAGTGATAGGCCAGGTAAGTGAAATTATATTATCTAGCTTGTTTGTATGTCGTTTTCTTTACGTTTTCTGACTAAAAGCAACCAAAAAGCCATTTTAAAGTGGTTAAGCAAATTATAATAATAATAATCGGCAGGGATTCCAGACCAATAATGTTAAAATTAGTGTGCCTCCTCTATTTTAAAACCCACGAGCCGCCACTGCCTCCCATACAATAAATGCTTTGTTACTTTTGATTTAAAACAGTCTCAGCTTTTATATTGTCAATTCTATTATGAAATACAAGCAATAAGTGCGGTTTTGCTGCTCTTTAATGTGGTGACAGATGGCCTAATGAAGCGATCCTCTCTTCCTCTTTACTAATAGTTACAGCAGCAAATAAACATGAATGAACATCAGAGGAAACAGAACAACTGACTGAAATGAATCATGTAATCGATCAATCAGTTTTTCAACCACAGAAAGACGTCAAAAAAACAGCTTGAGATCAATAATATCACGTAACGTCACATTTACCTCAGAAAAGACATTTAATGACCATAAACTTGATAGTTAGCTAGCTTACAGGGTTTATTGTGTAGTTTATAGCATTAATTTTTTTCTTGAAATAAAATTGATGTTTCATGATAACCGAATCTCAAGCTTGTGAATCGAAATTGAAATTGAATCTAATTGTGAAATTTCTCTCAATACCCAACCGTAGTAACTACACCGTAAGAAAAAGCAACTACATACAGTATTTTCCAGTTTACAGGACCTTTTGAGTCACAAACACAAAGAAACGTCAAATTGTCGCCATTCTTGAAAAATTATATCCCAGATATCTTTGATTTATAAGGTGATTGTACCTTTAGAACAAAGATAGCATAGTTCATTTATAAATACGGCTAACAAAATTATATATTTAGACAATTTATAGCGTTACTAATAGTAAATTAGCTGTAAAAGAAATCTGTAGTTGCCTCGGCTGAATGAAAAATTCATTCAGTACCAGTAAGATGTTTCACCAGCGTGCTTTTATTTATGGAGGGCTTTTGTAAATATGGCACTGCTTAGATTGCACTGACGTGTCAGTAGGTTTCATATTTATGTGTGACGTGTGTCTTGTGTTCATCTGTGAAGGGCTCATACCTTCTCCAGATCCACACACAGCTCCTCCACCTCTCCCTGCAGTCTCTGCTTGGTTTTGTCCAGACTGGAGCACTTGGCCTGTGTGGCCTCCGCCGCCTCCTCGGCCTCCTGCAGACGAGCCAACAGCTTCTTCCTGCAATGGACACTCGTTACGCACACACTCTGTCCGAACATGCTGGTGAACTTAACATCATCAACAGAAGAACAGTCTGGGCCCGGATGTTCAAAAGAAATTTGACTGGATTTCGGATACTGGATTGGATCAAATCTTTAAAAATGTGTCGTTCAAAAGAAACTGGATTTTTTTGGTTTTGATCTGGAGCAAACATTCAGCATGTGTTGTTCAAAACATTTTAGATTGGGATCAGTTTGATTCAGCAAATCCCAGCAGAAGAGCAGAATTCAGGGTGGATTTCATGTAGTGTATATATGCACAGTTATAGTTTGCACTTGATTTGTTTAACCGTTACAAAAACAAAGCAGATAAAGATAGAAGTAGGATATCTATTAAGCCTTTCAGTATAGTAAAAATTTTATTTTGTCCCCAAAAACCTGTCAATATCAAACAAAAATATTATATTTAATTAATTTTAACTGTTATTTATCACTGTATGTTAATTAGAACGACACAATCATCAGAGAGGAACCAGTCAAAAGTGGTTTACTGTATAATAACTGCATCCCTTATTGCATGAATATTCGGTAACACTTTAGTATAGGGACCAATTCTCACTATTAACTAGTTGCTTATTAGCATGCCTATTATTTACATATTGCCTGTTTATTAGTGCTTATAAAGCACATATTCTGCATGACCATATTCTACATCCCTAATCCCAATACCTAAACTTAACAACTACCTTACTAACTATTAATAAGCAGTAAATTAAGAGTTTATTGAGGCAAAAGTTATAGTTAATAGCAAGAATTGGACCTTAAAATAAAGTGTGACCAAATATTGTATTGTTTTTATTGATTTGTTGTGCATCAGATGAAATTGAAAATGGAAGGGGATGATTGTACTGTATACTGAAACACTTTAATTAACCCATGCTAATTAATTAGAGCTGGTACCCTGTGTTTGGTAATCTGGAAGAGTGTGTATCTGGATCAGAGAAAATCCAATCCAATGTGGCTTTGAAAACCAGCATGAACGTAACATGGATTACCTGCTCCTGGATAGCAAAACATGGGATTTCCAAATCCAGATAATTCTAAATCAGATTTAATGTTCTGAACATTCAATCCTATTCTAGGGCTGCACGATTCATTAAAATAAAACCAAAATCATGATATGACTTATTGCAATTATCAAATTGCAAATGTTCTGATTAGGCCTGTCGCAATAATCAATATATCGACTTATCGCGCAATATATGTACATGACCTCAATCATTTTTGGTGACGCAATATATCGCAATATATATATGTCACCGTGTTTTTTACATTACACTTGCACCTGAGCCTTTTGCAGCTTCTCGTACATAACGTGTGTAGTCATGAGGTGCTAGTTCAAATTTAAAAAATGCTTCTACAAAAGTTTAATCTGCAGATATGGCTTTGTTTAGGGATCTGTGCCTTTGTGCATACAGACATCTGACTGATAAGTAGTGATAGTGTTTTCAGCAATAGTGTGCACCCTTAGTTTACAGAGAAAAGAAGGTAAATCTGTAGATGGAAAAATCTCCATACAAGTTCTTTGTGCATTTTTCTTTTTTTCCTACTTGTTACTTTGCACTTTTTGTTAGAAATGTTTATTTACTATTTATTCAAGTTTTTTAAGGTATCTAATATTTTGATACTTAATTTCCATGATCTAAATATTCTTAAAAATTCAAACTGTGTTGTCATTTGGAAGTGTGTAGGTCTTCTTGCATTATTATGCTGTTACATTATGATTATATATTCAGTGGCATAAAATGGTCTTTAAAATGACAATAATATCGCTTATCGCAATTATTTCTGGGGCAATATATCGCACAACAAAAAGTTGTTATCGTGACAGGCCTAGTTCTGATTTAATTAAATAAATATATGCACTATGGGTTTCAAACCGAAGGGCGGCACTGTGTTCATTTACACGCAAGCAGTTATTTTGTTTTTAATTCAGTATTTAATTCAGTTTTTAAAATATTTTTTCAGTATTTATTTTACAGCCATATTGATATATAATCACAACATTCTGGCACTCCCAGCAAACCTTTTTCTACATTTTTTCAATTTTTTCTAAATCCTGCAACACTTCCCTGTTCCCATCTATATTACCCTTGTATGCCTGGACCATTCTGTTTCTTTGTTACAGGAACAACAAAGAACGTCCCTGCAATAATGTCCTACTCAAAATGTATGTTTACACCATTAATGCATACTTGGCTTCTTCCAGCTCGTCGCTGTGCTGGATGGCATCAGCCTCATGGCGGCTCCTCCAGTGCGTGACGTCACTGTTGAGTTTGGAGACGAGGCGCTGCAGCTCCTGTTTGCTCTCCTGCTCCTCCTCCAGCTGCTCCTTCATCGTGTCACACTCCTGCCGCAGCGCAGACAGACTGCTGCCCAGCAGCGCTTTGGCCTGACGACGACAGACCGAACCATGACACAAACACTCACAAACATCACTGCAAAACAAGTTAGAGTGGTTAACCGCACACACCTTGACCTCCTCATCAAACTGTTTCTTGAGTTCCTCATGTTGGGATATCAGCAGGGCTTTCGATCGGCTCAGGTGGCTGCCCTTGTTCTCCATCTCCTCCATCTGCCTCGTCAGCTCATTGTTTTCAGCTGCAAAGGCAAGTTTGAATACTTGTAAAACATTTTGAAATGTGTAAGTCCAGTTATCAACTGTTTAAACCAGATTGAACAGACCATGAAATCAAATCTGGAGTGGTTTGTGGCTTTACTTTGTGTGTATTTCCTCTGAGGCTACACTAAATGTGGACAAAGCAGTATTTTTAAACAAAATTTGGAGCCTTGTCTGAGCCAATAGTCAACTCACTTCACTTACTGTCTACATTCTGTCCTATCATAGTAAAAAATGGAGTCTTTATACTTTGTGAAAATGTTGATGACTCATCTTGCACTCAGGGGCGTGTCCAAATTGTTATCCAATCAAATCAGAATGAGAATGTCCCCTCTCCCTAAAATCATCTGCTTCTGACTAGCAATTGCAAATCAATTTTGCTGAAAATATAAATTAAAGTACATACAAAAAGGGTGTAAAAAAATTAAACGGGTAATTCTGATAATAGTTTAAATTAGAATTACATTATATATAAAGTTGCAAGTGCAAGATATTAAGCCATAATTAAAAGAAATAGTCATAATTGAGAGATATGAAGTTGCAAATACAAGATATAAGGATGCAATTATACAAAAATGATTTTTCTATATATATTTTTAAATGTTTTAAATTAAGTCTCTTCTGCTTACCAAGGCTGCATTTATTTGATGAAAAATAGAGTAAAAATTGTGAAATATTATTACAATTCAAAATAACTGTTTTCTATGTAAATAAATGTTAAAATGTAATTTATTCCTGTGATCAAAGCTGAATTTTCAGCATCATTACTCCTGTCTTCAGTGTCACATGATCCTTCAGAAATCATGCTAATATGCTGATTTGCAGCTCAAGAAACAGTTCTGATTATTACCAATTTTGAAAACAGTTGTGCTGCTTCATATTTTTGTGGAAACATTAAATTTTTCAGGATTCTTTGATTTACAGAAAGTTCAAAAAGAACAGCATTTATTTGAAATCTAAACTGTCACTTTTGACCAATTTATTGTATCAAACCAAACTTTTGAAGCGTAGTGTGACTCGGGTATTAATGTGAGCTCTTCATCAGTCACCTGTGAGTCTGTTCTTGGCTGCTGTAACCTCGTTCACAGTTTTCTGCAGGTCTTCATTCCTAGTGTTGGCGTCACAGAGCAGCTCCTCTAGTTTTCTCATCTGAGTGTCAGTCGATGCCTGATGTTACACATGATCATACAACATGACATTAGCTTTGATCCGCGGTTTATCTGCTCATGTCTCACAAACCTAATGAAAGGCCAAACAAATTCTACAGCAATGATTCACGGAAATCCAGATTTAAAAATAAATCGTGGTAGACATTTATTTCTATAGCACAAAGAACCAAATCTGAACCAAAACAAAACCAAAACAGATTTGGAGAAATGTAGCATTGCGTCACTTGCTCACCAATGGATCCTCAGCAGTGAATGGGTGCCGTCAGAATGAGAGTCCAAACAGCTGATAAAAACATCACAATAATCCACAAGTAATCCACACCACTCCAGTCCATCAGTTAATGTCTTGCGAAGCCAAAAGTTGTGCGTTTGTAAGAAACAAATCCATCATTCAGATGTTTTTAACTAAAATATGAGTCCATAATCCATAATAACACTTGCTCCAGTGAAAAGGTTGTCTGGTCTGAACCAGGAGAGAAATCTGCACAGATCAAGCACCATTTACAAGCCAAAACAGCTCTAAACCCATGTATAGGTGGATTTTGATGTGAGAGACAACAGGAGATGGACCTTTTCACTTGAGGAAGCGTTATTATGGATTATGGACTTATATTTTAGTTAAAAATGTCTTAATGATGGATTTGTTTCTTACAAACATGCAGCTTTTGGTTTCACAAGACGCTAATTGATGGATTGGAGTGGTGTGAATTACTTGTGGATTATTGTGATGTTTTTATCAGCTGTTTGGACTCTCATTCTGACGGCACCCATTCACTGCAGAGGATCCATTGGTGAGCAACTGATGCAATGCTACATTTCTCCAAATCTGATGAAGAAACAAATTCATCTACATATTGGATGGCCTGAGGGTGAGCACATTTTCAGCTAATTTGAATTTTTGGCTGAACTATTCCTTTAAAATAGTCTTCCAGCCAGGCCAAGCTGGTGCATCTGGTTTAACAGCTGAGCTGACATATCCCAAAACCCCTTTAAAACCAGTAAAACAGTGCAACTTGTCAAGATAAGTTCTCATAAAGGTCTTTTAATGTGTTTTTCGGTGCTCAGAGCATCAGGAGAGTCTGAACGCCGTACATCTGCAGCTGTAAATGCTCTCCTGAGGGACTGAGCGTGTTCAGAACTGACCTTGGCTTTCTGCAGCGTGTCCAGCGAAGCCGCCAGATCGTCCACCTCCAGCCTCAGACTCTGTTTCTCTTTCTCCAGCTTGGCTCTGGTTCTCTGCAGGCTCTCGCACTGTTCTCCCAGCTCCGACAGAGCATCACTGTGACGCTTCCTCAGTGCTGCGGCCACCGCCTCCGCCTGCACCGACGACTCCTCCAGCTCCCGCCGGAGACGCTGCAGCTCCAGCTCGCGCTTCTTATTCATCTCCATCTACAACACAAAAATGTGCCATTGCATGTTTTACACTATCGTTCAAAAGTTTGAGGTCAGTAAGATTAAGAAATGAATACCTTTGTTCATCAAGGATGCACTAAATTGATCAAAAGTGACAGTAAAACATTTATAATGTTACAAAAGACTTCTATTTCAAATAAATGCTGTTGTTTTGAACTTTCTATTCATCAAAGAATCCTGAAAAATAAAATGTATCATGGATTTCACAAAAATATGAAGCAGTTTTCAACATTGATAATAATCAGAAATGTTTGTTGAGCAGCAATATCAGAATGATTTCTGAAGATCATGTGACACTGAAGACTGGAGTAATGATGCAAAAAAAATCCCGATTTGATCACAGGAATAAATTACATTTTACAGTATATTCACACAGAAAACAGCTATTTTAAATTCTAATAATATTTCACAATTTGTACTGTATTTTTGATCAAATAAATGCGGCCTTGATTGAACTGTCGGCTTGAATCACTGCTACATGGCTTTTGATATACAGTATTAAATTTTTTCTTTGGGTCTCATCTGTTTTAGGGTTATTGGGGACATTCAAAGGAAGCCAAAATGTCTCAAACACCAGTAAACACATGCAGAAATGGATCACACAATGAAAAATCAAATTTTCATTGATCCTAGGAAATAAAAGAACTTGATGTGCTATGAAAACACTTTTACTTTTACAACTAACTGATATCAAACATATGAATACACTAACACATAACAGCCCACATTACACACAAAAAAACACTGTTGCTTTCAGTCAAACTGAGCTAAAAAATGGCTAAAAGTGCTGCATGTGGTGTTGAAACACCCTGTTTCCATACCGTTATAGGAGATTTGGGTTTAATTTAGATTTTCATCAGCTAAGTTATTGCCATTGAGATGAACAGGAATGATAACTGATAGCTTTCTTGTTTTATTGACCTCCATGGAATTTATATAGGAGCATCAAATCAAAGTATAAAAAACTGCCTGTTTAATCCTACAGATCAGAGAGAGAGAGTGTGTATTTTTGACCCTGTGGGATTATATATAAAATGTATACAAGTTTTTTTTTTTTTAATCAAGAACACATTAATTAAAACTGACACTAAAGACATTTCTAATGTTACAAAAGACTTCTATTTCAAATAAATGCTGTTGTTTTGAACTTTCTATTCATCAAAGAATCCTGAAAAATAAAATGTATCATGGATTTCACAAAAATATGAAGCAGTTTTCAACATTGATAATAATCAGAAATGTTTGTTGAGCAGCAATATCAGAATGATTTCTGAAGATCATGTGACACTGAAGACTGGAGTAATGATGCAAAAAAACCCCGCTTTGATCACAGGAATAAATTACATTTTACAGTATATTCACACAGAAAACAACTATTTTAAATTGTAATAATATTTCACGATTTTTCCTGTTTGTACTGTATTTTTGATCAAATAAATGCAGCCTTAGTCAGCAGAATATACTTCTTTCAAAAAAAAAAACAAAAAAAAAACACACTGACCACAAGCTTTTGAACAGCAGTGCATAAAACAAATGTCACTTTCATATTCTCATAAGTGAAATAAATTAAATTTTATTTGATTATGAAATCCAATATCTGCCTTTAGAGATTAAAAAAAAAATTCTGATAAACTGGAGAGTGTATCTGAAGCATGTAATTACAAAGAATATGCAATTAAATTTGATTTAATTTAAATATGTGTTCAATTGCTCCATTAATGTGGCTATAAACAATCATAACCAGTGTTTTCATACCTGAGAGGCCGTGGCTCCTCCTGCTTCCTCCAGTTTGTCTGTCAGATCATCCAGTTCACGGCTCAAATCAGCGCGCTGCTTCTCCACCTGTGGAAAAAATACGTACATTTACTCCCAAACACACAGTTAGAGTTTAACAGTCATCATCATACAACATATTCCAGATTGTATATGTAATAAATACAGGTACAGGTAATAAATCTACACGCTCATCCGCAGTTCTGCTTTAAACAGAGATGTAATAGAGACGATCCACATGCAGGTCAGGACATGAGTGTGTATGTAGAGTTAAAGCAGGGCAGATGATAGATGTGGGGAAGTGATTAGAAACAACCATAACAGAGTCTAGTCTAGACCCTCCTAGTGTCTGGATCACTTACAGAATTATGCTACAACACAACATTACATTACAGAGGGTAAAAATCAAAAACATTAGATCTTTGATGGATCCAAGAGCCTAGAGGCAAATTAAAAAAACCATCATAACACTTTAACAAAACACACATGAAGGTTTGTTTGTTTTCAAACCTAGAGCCTCGTTCATTTTTGAACAGCAATAAAAATCCTCACTGCTGTTCGACAGATGCTTATTAAAATGAACAAACAAGACTTTTGTTTATGCTACAACACATCAAAGCATATCTTGAATGCAAAAACAGGTTTCTTCATTTATTCTCCAGCTGTTTGAGATATAATCGTCCGCAGCGTCGCGTCAAATGATGAGAATGAGAATAAATATAAGCACACAAGGTGAGAGGAATCACAGGCCAGAACAGCAGCAATAAAGCCTATCAAATAAAACAATTATGCAACTATCTGTTAACATTAGACATGATCAATATTTCCTCATTATACTTGACCCCTATGTGAGATGAAGGCTGCTCGCCAATACAGCCACTGAGCGTCCAAATAAGTTTATAATAAATTAATTTAAGAAAATATATATATTTCCTTATCATTTCAATTCTTAAAATGTGTGCTTGTGTCTTTAAAAATGCCATTTATAGTTTTATAGTTTTATAGATATAGTTATGTTATGTTATATACAGCGTTCCAAAAGTCTTGGAAATATCTGGGAATATCTAAAGTGTGATTTTCAGGCTGTAAATGACAAGCTGTATAAAATAAAACAAAATCTATCCAGACATAATAAAAAAAACTGTAAAATAAATATCAAAGTACCAAAAAAATACCAAAATATCATGGTCTGAGAGGGTCCAGGTTTTGTGAAGAAACATTTTAAGGCTTTAAGACCTTTTAAAGTCCAAGTTCAGATCGTTTAAAGGGGTCATAGGATGCTACGTGCACTTTTACAAGTTGTTTGAACTGAAATGTGTGTTGGCAGTGTGTGTACACAACCACCCTAAAATGATAAAAATCCACCTGGTGATGTTTTTTTTTTAATCTCGTTAAATCTTTACCCCTTTCTCAAATCGAGCCGATCTCAGATGCCAGGCCCCTCCCACGATAGTTTGATTGACAATAGCGTTTCAACACAGACTGGACTGGCGTGTTTCCTTAGCTCCGCCCTGAGTGAGCTGTCATCAGTCCGCCATTGTTTCTCTGAAGACGCAGTGGATTTCGTTTGTTTCTGAAGGTAAATGCTCCCCCGATCTGCCTAAATGCGTCTATGTTCGCGTGAATCATTCGTGATCCAGCCTCATCTACAGAAGAAGTGAGTATAATGTTTTGTAATGAATCTTTGCAAATCGCCTTTCCTAATAATGTGCTAATTAGCAAGTTTTACGATGAATGCGGCTAAAGTAAACAGTCTCTCTGAGAGCAGCTCGGAAGAGAGGGGCGGGGTCAGCAGAGCTCATTAACATTTAAAGGAAAATGCTACAAAAACGGCTTGATCTGAAAAGAGCTGTTTTTGACAGGGTAAAAAAAGGTGTTTTTACACTACCATTGAGAAATTTTAACCAAACTATGTTACAGACTTCTCATTAAGACCCTAAAGAATCATATCAACTTGTGGAAAATGGGCATCATATGACCCCTTTAAGGAATACATGTGTCAATATGCTTTTAAATGTAAATGTCTAGGGAGCATAACACGAGTTGTATTAGTTGCATTAGCAACATTTCTAAAACAAATAAGTCTGAAAATACAACTTCCAACAGTTCTCCATTACATTTCAATTCATTTTACAAAAACAATAGCTTAAAAATGACTTGTACTGTACCTCCTGATCACACTGCAAGAAACCACAATGTTGTTCCTGAGTATCTTTGTCTCATTTTCCAGTGCAAATTTCTAAAGATTCAGAAATCAAGATAGATTGACTGGAAAGTGAAATAAAATGAAGTCTTGTTTTATGAGAAACTGGTCAAAATGAAGTGAGTTTATGATTAAAACAAGAACAAATATCTCTAAATATCTATCTATAAATAACGTTTTCATTCTCCATTGACAGAATTTTGTTCCTGTTTTAAGCATAAACACTTCATTTTGTTCAGTTTCGCAGACTTCATATCTTCATTTCGCATCTCCAGTAAATGTACCTTGATTTAAGGATGTTTAGAAATTTGTACTGGAAAACAAGTCAAAAATACTGAGGATGATATTCTTTTTTTTTTTTGCAATGTATGCACCATTTCATGCTAAAATGTTATGAATTTAAGACTCTGGGCTCGGTTTTAAGGTCTTCATTTGTGGAAGGGCAGATGAAGCTTTTTAAGCTCTGCAGAAAGTATATGTAAATGCACTCATACTGTAAACTTTCCAGAGCTCATCATAAGGTATGCAGAGCCTGTATGTGTTCGGTCTAAGCATGTGTGCTCTTGGGGTGCGTGTTTGCAGTAGATGAGGGCTTGAATTCCTCTGTGGAAACCTCTGGAATATAATGCGTTGCATCCGATGCTATCTGAGAGAACAATGGCACGTCTGTGTCGACCCTCCGGAGGTCTGTGGAGGCAGACGCGTGATAAACGCACACATGTCCGTGCTTGACTCTAACACTCGCCACCCAACATGAAGACACCTTCACATCCACCGCCACGGGCCATGTCACTCCATCAGACAATATTCCCACTCAGCTTTATGAGGCTTTCTGTAGCTTGCAGCAGAAGATCACAGTGCTGAATAACCTGACCTCTAACAGGTTTCCGTCTCCGGGAGCTCCACACGAGAGTCAAGCCATCGCTTCCTAAAGACATGAAGTCTGCATGCGTATCAGGTACAGTGCTTTGATTTTAGGACATGTACAGGCATCGCCGCCTAGAAATGGATGAATGAAAATGAATAACTTCCATCAGGAAAGAAATGGGAATAAACAGCCTTCAAGGAGTCGGAAATATCATATTTATGAGTTCACACCATAGGAGTGATCAAACGAAGATGTATGGGAAATTTGAAATTCTAGACGATACACAAAATGTGATGTAAAAGGGGTGTGTGGATGTTGCAAATCAATCTGTAGTAATAGTATTTTATAATATTAAGGCACTATATATGAAAGCGATTATAGACAACAATGGCTAATTTTATTACCGATTCAAAGAGTCTGTATTATTTTTTACGAGAGTGCGATGTGATGATAACGAATATTATTTTTTTCAGAGCGCATGGCGTCATGATAATGAATGTCACAATGAATATTTTTCCTAATAAAGATTTTTTTTTTTTTTTTAAAGAGTCATCATAATTATAATTTTTTCTGAGTGCGTGGCATGCCGGCTTGCTTATAATAGCATTGGTTACTACACTTTTTCTTAGTTACCCTTTATTACATATTCTACATTACAAACATAAGTAACTCTGCAACTGCACGTCAACCAACTCTCATTAGAGTATTAGTTGACTGTTAGGTTAGGGTTTGGGTTAGTAGAATAAGTTGACATGTACTTGCAAAGTTACTCAAAATCAGTTGAGTGTCCATCAAAATAAAGTATTAGCAGATATTAAGCAGACAGTCTACTAACACTCTAATGACAATGTCTAGTCGACTTGGAGTTGCAAAGTTACTTATAGTTAATAGCATATCTAAAGTGGACTATCAAAATAAAGTGTTACCATTTTCTTTTATACGATGCTGAATCTTCATCACCTTTAACACTTTCACATTGACAATAAACTCATACTGCAGCAAAAAGCTTTAAATCATGTTTTCTTTCAATAAGAGTTGGTGGTTTCTGGTCACGTGGATGACAAAGGTCAAAGATCAGAGTTCAACTGCATGCAAATGAGCATCAGTGTGATGCATCCACTGCGCAGTCAAGTAGAAAAACGGCTTGAGCTACATAAAGACTGAGGCCTTCATGTATCATGCTGATTGCATTTATACGCTGCTTGAAGAGTTTGACTGGCAGGAGCTGGGCCCTGGGCTGATCTGTTATTCCAGGTGCAGATTATTTATCCTGAAGCAGAGGCGCCTCTGCCCTGAACACAACTCAAACCAATGTCAGACTCTGTCCACATCAGCCCTGACTCCTGCTGATAGCTGATACCCGTCAGATCTGCTCAGGATCACACACACACACACACACACGTATGACCGGATCACAGAGCAGAGCGGCCGTCCAGCACAATTCATTCATTTCCACGCTGAGGTCAGGCCTTCACCAACAAATCGTTCTTTTGAGCAGATTCTGAATTGAACTTTAGTTCAAGGTTGATGGCAGGAGATTCAAAGCAGCACATGTGACTCAACGGAATCAAATGAGCGGATTCAACTAAAGTGTCAAAGTTTACACAGGATTACTGAGGATCCTATACTGTACTACGGGGCTGTTGAATGCTTAAATCTGATTGGCTGACGAACGTTCTGAGGTGTGCAGTTATTTTCAGGGAAAAGCATGGCTGAAGTAGCTCCAGGCAGCTCTTGAGTAAAAAAGCGAAGCAACTTAAAAGCTACATGACATTTCTCTCTACTGAGGTAATAATAGTGTTCTTGAAGCAGTTCAACTTACAGTAATGACCACCTCGGGTGTGCATTATATGCTAACAATTCAACGGCCCGTTTCAATTATTCCTTACTTAAAGAATTCAACTTGAACTGAGACATTAACTTTAAATAAGAGAAACTAATAAGTAATAAGCAATAAAATGCTGCATTCAACAAAACTGCTGCAATCATTTCCATGAATCAATTCCGTATGAATACAACTTTCCAGAGCGACATATGGCAGGAGTGTGTTTGATTATCAGCTCAACTCACACTCTGATACTTGCTGAAAAAAACAGGTTGTAACTAGAAAAGCTGCACTATTTTGAAAACTACAGTCATGCTAATAAAATGTGTCGTTTAGTTAATCGCCTTTTTGCTATTTCTGTTTTATAAAGCGTATCTGAAGGTTGTCCTGTAATCGTTTGCAGGTACGTTCAGGTGCCACAAATACCTCATCAGTCAAACTCCCAGATAAGCTAATGGACGACATTAGTCTCACTTATCTGGCAATTCTGGACAAAGATCGGAGCTTGTGTGTTTAGGAGATGAGGTCATTGAGGGCCGTTCACAATCAACAGACGCTCGTTAGGTTCGATTTCTGTGTCGTACCTTTGCCCGTAAGGCTCTCTCAGCCTCCAGCTCTTCCTCCAGCTCCTCAATGCGGACCTGTGGGACGAGAAACCAAATACAATCATACTTGGTATAATGTACTAAAATGAATCATTCCGTGCATACTCTGTTGACCTTAAAAAGCAAATCAACTTTCATTTAAATGCGCAAATAAAGACAGAATCTTTATATAGACACAAACTACTGTTTGTGGTTGGTAAGATTTTTCGATGTTTCTAAAAGAAGCCTCTTCTGCTCATCCAGGCTGATTTATTTGATCAAAATACAGTACAAATTGTGGAATATTTTTACTATTTCAGATAGCTGTTTGTATGTGAATATATGTTCAAATGTAATTTATTTCTGTGATCAAAGCTGAATTTCCAGCATCATTACTCCAGTCTTCAGTGTCACATGATCTTCAGAAATCATTCTAATATGCTGATTTGCGGCTCAAGAAACATTTCTAATTATTATCGATGTTGAAAACTGCTGCTTCATATTTTTGTGGAAACTATGATACAATTTCAAGATTCTGTGATGAATAGAAAGCTCAAAAGAGCAGCATTTATTTGAAACTGAAATCTTTTGTAACATCATGACTCTACTGTCACTTTTGATCAAATTAATGCAGCCTTGCTGATCTTACAGACCACAAACTTTGGTACAGCAGTGTGCATACATATTTTTACTGTTTAATTAACAGAATATAATCAATTCAGTATCAAGAGATTTTTTTATGAAAAAGACATTCTAAAGAAATAAAGACATTTGAAATAATTGAATAACATTCCATTTTCCAAAATAACCTACTCCTTTGGCTTTCTTCCCATGTGTCCAAATCTAAGATAAGCTCTCCAATCAGTGTGACACCATAATCACACAGTAAAAAACCACAGAGGAAGAGCGAACGGCCAACTAGATGGGACACGCTGGAATTCTTGTGAAAATATCACAAAGCAAATACTCTGGGTCAAACCCTTGAACCTTTTCTGTGCACACAGCTGAGACAAAAACAGGCATGTTCTTTAAAGAGGTCATATGATGCGATTTAAATTTTTCCTTTCTCTTTGAAGTGTTACAAGCTCTTGGTGCATAAAGAAGATCTGTAAAGTTGCAAAGACTAAAGTCTCAAATCCAAAGAGATAGTCTTTATAAAAGTTAAGAGTGAGCCAAGCCTACCTAAAACGGCTCGTTCTAACACGCCCCCACATACCTATACAAATGCCTCGTTTATAATGGGTTTTACTGGTTTTGTCTCGTAGCTCCTGGACACGGCATCACAGTATGGTAAGGGGCGTAACATTTCCGTCACACGCTTGAGGTATTCGGCCAATCACAACGCACTGGATAGCTGGACAATCAGAGCACACCTCAATTTTTCAGAACGATGAGCTTTGTAAAAATCGACGCGTTTCAGAAAGGCGGGGCATAGAGGAGAAACAATAATGTACAGTATGTGGAAAATAATGTGTTTTTTTAACCTTAAACCGCATAAACACATTTCATTACACCAAATACACAAAATAATGTTCTTTTTAGCAGCATCATATGACCCCTTTAATAAATGTAATCAACTTCCTTAAGAGTTATATTAACCACAAACTACCATAGTGCCGAAAACATGACATTAGGAAATGTAAACTGGGAACTGACAGAAATTTATGACTGCAAGTTTGAAATCAGTGATGAACTCCTCATCCTCATGTCGTGTGGCACATAACGTCTTATGAATGATCTTCTCTCTGTTACAGGCAGGAAGTTTGTCTAAATCGCTGGAGGACACACATAACACACATGCTGACAACCTCAGATCCAACACACACACACTCACTCAGAAAGAGATTCCACTTGAACCCAAAGGCCTGAATGACTCACTCCCATTTAAAAATAGCTGAATTAAAAGTTACTTTACAGATAAACTACTGATGTTCCACGCATGCAGGGACAAGCAGAAATGTGAGCGATACAGGGAATAACATCCGCAAACTGTAATGCAGTGAAGAAGTAGAGCTCAGAAACTCACATGCCAGCGAAGGACCTCAGTGGAGAGAACAGCCATGAGCAACAGAGACCGAAGCAGACTGACACACACACATACACACACACACACACACACAAGCTCACCTCAGACTGAAGGGAATCCACACCCCCTTCACACTCACTGAGCAGTTCAGCCTGCCCTCCATACAGACACACACACACACACATGCACACTGGTATTCTTATCATTATGGGTTCATTAAGTGTAATGGTTTTTATACTGTACAAAGTGTATTTTCTATCCCCTTACCCTAAACCTACCCGTGAACCTACCCCTCACACAACACTTTATGCATTTTTAGATTTAAAAAAAAAACTGTAGCTTGCTTTAAGCTTGTTTCCTCATGGGGACATGTTGGCCCCATAACATAGGGAAGACCAGGTACACACACACACACACATACACACACACTGTACAGATCAGCTGGTCACACTTTATTTTAAGGACCAGTTCTTGCTATTAAAAAACAATTAACTTTGACTTTTGCTTCAACAAACTACTAATTTGCTGCTTATTAATAGTTAGTAAGGTAGTTGTTAAGTTTAGGTATTGGGTAGGATTAGGGATGTAGAATATGGTCATGCAGAATATGTGCTTTAATAAACAGCCAATATAAATACCCTGATAAAGCTCCGTCTGTGTGTCATGATCTCCAGCTGGAGTGCCCATGAGCTCCTCTAGAGGGCACTCCCTTCTGTACCTTGCCATTCACTCAGGACTCCATTTCCCATAATCCTTTGCCTGGACTCATCAATTGCATCACATGTCTCTCATCAGATCTCATCATCAGTTCACAGCTGTCTCACATTAGTAGGACTATAAGAATAGCACACACACTCTCTGTCATCGCTGGTGATTGAATGTTGTATAGCTCTTCCGTGGTTTCTAAGTTTCCGTGTTTCTAGTTTCTCTGTTTCCTTGCCTTCTTGTTTTGATCCCTGGACTGTTTTCTTGTTTATGATTGTTTTGCTGCCTGCCCTGACCATTGCCTGATTATCTGGATTACTCTTTGGCTTTGCCACTGCCATCGTTGTTTGCTGTTGTTGACCACGCCTGTTTGACTACGCTCTTATTAAAGCCTTGCATTTGGATCCCCACTTTGTCGTCACGCCTCCTTCGTTACACTGTGAAAGGCTGGCAAAAAGTGTTAATGGAGTCAATACTTACACTATGTAGGAATATTTTGATATGTTGAAATGGAATCTTGTAGTTTCTGAGTCGTATAAAAGGTTTACATTTTGATTAACACAAAGCCATTGTGTGACTTCAGAAAACTTGTAATACTGAGAATGAGTCTTACAGTTATGATAGTTAAGTGGTGTTTTGTTCATCCTCATTTGCTCCAATTGCATGGAAAAGAGCGACCAGCAAACTATTGATAATGTTCCCTTCTGTGTCACACGAGTCGAAATGAGTAAATAATGACAGAATGATCAATGCATTCCTAGAGAACGAACCCGATCGATCATCAAAAGATCGAGTTCTTCCATATCATTATTTCTAAAAGACACTATCCTGTCATTCCCATGATGGTTTGCTTGATTACACATTCTTTTACCTTCTGCAGGACTATAAATTAACATTGACATTTTTCTTTTATATTAACTTAAAACCTAGCCAACTAGCCCCGGTTACAAACTAAAATATTCATAAAGATCAAGAGACTATGTATACAAGGTCGAGAAAAGATTTTCAGCATGCCAATTTATTAATGAAAATAGATTATTTGATTGATTGTGTCAACATGACATGAGCCAAATATGTACATCATGTTATTACTTGTGTTTATTTGACTCACATTAAGATGATCTGTCTCTCTGCCCATGAAAACTGCCCATCTCACAATGCTCATCTTCTGATTAACAACAATCACGATTATCTGATTAATAAACACCAACCAGCAATTCAAAACTTCACCTGAACCGACCTGACAGAGAAACCCAGTGCTCCATGTAACATTTGTCTTCGTCTCCACCTGTGTAATAATTAATGGGCAGACGGAGCCATAAAGCATGCTTTGTGTGATATGCTGAATGCCCTGGCTGAAAGTGAAAACATGTCCACCCTCACCAACACACGGATCGACTTTCCCCTTCATTAAAGCAGATAAGCATGAGAGACAAAGAGCGTCTGTTTTCTAAACAAGCTTGAGTCCGCTGAGAAACCATCTCCTGTCTTGTCCATCTCAAGTCTTTCAGCCTCACCGAAGCTCGGGAAACAAAAGGAACCTGAATTACCACGAATTTTATGTGCAATGATTGTAAATGCATTAAGAGTAGAAATGTATCTGTGGCAATTGTACACCATCTCCTCCTGATATTGTCTCTGAAATGGCCTTAAAAAGAAAAGTTCACCCAAAAATTATAATGTGCTGAAAATGTGCTCACCCTCAAGTCATCCAAGATGTAGGTGAGTTTGTTTCTTCATCAGATTTGGAGAAATGTAGCATTGCATCACTTGCTCACCAATGGATGCTCTGCAGTGAATGGGTGCCGTCAGAATAAGAGTCCAAACAGCTGATAAAAACATCACAATAATCCACAAGTAATCCACACCACTCCAGTCCATCAGTTAATGTCTTGTGAAGCCAAAAGCTGTGTGTTTGTAAGAAACAAATCCACCATTAAGACGTTTGTAACTAAAATACGAGTCCATAATCCATAATAATGCTTCTTCCAGTGAAAAAGTGGTCTGGTCTGAATCAGGAGAGAAATCTGCACAGATCAAGCTCCGTTTACAAGCCAAAACAGCTGTAAACAAACATGTAAGTGGATTTTAATGTGAGAGACAACAGGAGATGGACTTTTTCACTGGAGCAAGTGTTATTATGGACTCGTATTTTAGTTAATAACATCTTGATGGATTTGTTTCTTGCAAACATGCAGCTTTTGGCTTTTCAAGACATTAACTGATGGACTGGAGTGGTGTGGATTACTTGTGGATTAGTGTGGTGTTTTTATCAGCTGTTTGGACTCTCATTCTGACGGCACCCATTCACTGCAGAGCATCCATTGGTGAGCTAGTGATGCAATGCTACATTTCTCCAAATCTGATGAAGAAACAAACTCATCTACATCTTGAATGGCGATGAGGGTGAGCACCTTTTGATTTTTGTCTTAACTATTCCTTTAAATGCATTAAAATCTCACATTTCTAAATGAATTTAGATCTGGAGAGGGTGTCACACCTACTTGACATAAAGCAGGACTGACAGAGGTTAAACTAACATTGCTTTTCAACAGCTTTTAAATGCCTCAGACATGAGCTAACTCTCTCTTTCTTTCCAAATATATCATTCTGCTGTCACTTTCTAAGTCCCGTGCAAAAGAGCCAACAGAGCACTGGTTAAACAGACTCTGCTTAAAAAAGCAGTGTGAGGTTACAACCGGAGCCTTCCTTCCCTCTCTAGAGAGATCGTTATCAGCTCCTGAACTCCTCAGCTATGTTTTAGTCATCTCTGGCTCACAAATCAGAGTCTTGGACCCCCACGGCGCTGAAAGACAGGAATGCTGCGGCTCTCCCACGAGGCCTCACCTGGAGCTCCTTATTCTTCCTCTGCAGGCCTGTGTTCAGCGCCTCCTCGGCCTCCAGCCGGCTGCTGGTGCTGCTTATCTCCACATCTTTCCTGACAGAAGACAGACGGAGAAAGAGAGAGTGTGAGGACGGGAGTGACAGGGCTAATTTAGCAGGCATGCTCTGTGTTGTTTGCTAGCCGTGTCCGATAAACGTCGCCCGTGTCTCAGATTATTAAACGTGCCAGTCAGTCCCAGAACATCATTTGAAGATCTCATTGATTGACTCTGTGATTTGTAAGTTGTTGTTTTAACTAAAGAACCTTTAAGGCAAGTCAGTTCACTTGACGGCCATCTTAGTAACACCCTGCACAGATATATTTTGTTTTTATTAGGCATGTAAGTACAGCTCCTATCTACATAAACCTGTTTCTATGGAGCCGGAATATGCTAATGGCAAAAATATGAAATGGGAGGAAAAATAATATTTCAATGATTTTTACGGTTGCTCGCAAAACATTTGCATTCTTATGAGAAACTTTGCCTTTGTCCGCAAAACCTTTACATTCTTCCCAGACACTTTACGTTTTCTCACAAAAACTTTTGCGTTCTTCCAAGAAACCTTACATTCACTCAAAAAAAGTTTTGCATCCCCAAGAAAAATTGTGTTCATTCACAAAACTTTTGTGTTTCCCAAGAAATTTTGCATTCGCTCACAAAAAAATTTGCCTTTCACCAAGAAACTTTTGCCTTACAAAACTTTTGCGTTCACTCACAAAACATAAGCATTCGCTAGTAAACGTATGCTGTTCCCCCAGCAAACTTTTGTTCGATCAATCAATATTTGTGTTTGCTCACAAAGTGTTTGCTTTTTTTACCAAGAAACTTTGCATTTGTTCAAATTTTTTTAATTCTTTCGAGAAACTCTGTGTTCACTTACAAAATGTAAGCGTTCTCTAGTAAAAGTATTGTTTACCCACAAAACTTTACATTTTCTCACAAAAACTTTTGCATTCCTCCAAGAAACTTTGCATTCAACTCAAAAAAACTTTCGGCATCCTTGAGAAACTTTTTGTTCATTCACAAATCTTTTGCGTTTCCCCAAGAAATTTTGCGTTTTCTCGAGAAACTTTTGCATTCTTCGGAGAAACAAAACTTTTGCGTTCACTCACAAAATGCAAGCATTCACTAGTAAAAGTATCGTTTCCCCAAGAAACGTTACGTTTAATCACAAAAACTTTTGCATTCCTCCAAGAAACTTTGCATTCATTCACAAAATTTGGCGTTCCCCTAAGAAATTGCGTTTACTCACAAAAAGTTTGCCTTTCACCACAAATTTTTGCGTTTGCTCGGGAAACATTTGAATTCTTCTGAGAAACAAAACTTTTGCGTTCACTCACAAAATGCAAGCATTCACTAGTAAAAGTATGGCGTTCCCCCAAGGAACTTTTGTTTGCTCAATAAATTTTTGCGTTCCTCCAAGAAAATTTGCATTCTCTCAGAACTTTTCCATTCCCCCCAAAAATGTTGCCTTCACTCAGAAAATGTTTGCCTTTTTACTGAGAAACTTTGCATTTGCTTAACAAATTTTTTAATTCTTACGAGAAACTTTGTGTTCACACTCAAACATAAGCGCTCTCTAGTAAAAGTATTATTTCCCTGAGAAACTATACGTGTTCTCACAAAAACTTGTTCCTCCAAGAAATTTTGAGTTCACTCACAAAAAGTTTGCCTTTCGCCAAGAAACTTTGTGTTTGCTGGAGAAACTTTTGCATCCCCGAGAAACTTTGTGTTCATTCACAAAACGTTTGCGTTCCCCCAAGAAACTTTGCATTTGCTCAAGAAAATTCTTCGGAGAACCAAAACTTTTGCATTCGCTCACAAAGCGTAAGCGTTCTCTAGTAAAAGTATTGTGTAAGTGTAAACTTTACGTTTGCTCACAAACATTTCTATTCCAATGAGAAACTTTGAATTCGCTCACAAAACGTTTGCGTTTAAATTTTTTGCCAGTGGCAACTGCAATAAATAGTCACAATTACCTCTTTTTAGGTGGAAACAGGCTTCCGTTTCAAGAAAGAGTGAAATCTCCAAAACTGTTGGTCAAGATTCATTTTCAATATCATACAGTATGTCTTCAAATCAACAATAAACAAACAGGTGATGCCTCTATCAGAAAGCTGATTGGCTATTTTAACTGAAAGGTGGAGCTTCCATTCATACATACGCCATATTGGGCAGTTTTTTCTCCTCCTCCTCCTCCTCCTCCTCCTCTTCCACATACTATCTCTGCTTTTAACCCTTTCACCATCACTCAAATATTAAAATAAAAGAAGAAATGTTCTGGTTTTCTTTTTCCCTTCTAATTGGGGCCTCCATGAAACAGCTGGTTTTGCTTTCTACAGAATATACGCCATTCTGCATACTAACAAGCCTGAACAGCTCTAGGAGCCTGGAGGCCTTTAACTCATCAAAGCTGAGATAGCGGCGCTCCAAGCACATATCATGTTATAGACAAGAGCCGTCCAAACATCTGTTTTGCTGCTTTATCTTCTCCATTTTTAAAGCTTTTCTTGGAGACATCAACGGCTTCAAGAGATCATTCATTTTAGTTATTATAACATTATTATATGGAGTCCCTACCATTTTTGACAGCGAAACCATTTCGAGGTAAAATATTTACTTGAAGTCCCCCCACAGATTATTATTTATTATATTATTTATAGATTATTATATTATTTTAATCGTTTAACAACACATTCACATGCTATATAATGAATATTGCTCTTATCTGCTAAGCTAATGTTGATTAATGGTCACATGACATGCAGCTAAACAAATAAAATATTCAAAAAATAAAATATTTAATAAACAATATATATAGAAACTGAATACAAATGAAATACAAATAAATATTTAATAACATTTTCATGTACATTTTTATGATTTCATTAATTATTAGATTTTCAACTCACACACCGCTTACAATCACAGTTTCTAGTTTATTTGTTTCATTCCGTACTAAACAAAGAAAAAAAAAAGGGACACGTAAGCCAAAAGAACAACTGCTTCAGAAGTAAATGACATAACTGTGATTCATCTGTGAAATGCAGTTAATTTATCATCATTTGCATTAGTGAAACATCTCCTCACCTCCTGATCAGCTCCTCCAGACTGGCCCTCATCTTGCCCATCTCTGTCTGGTTGTCCATAGTGTTCCTACCGTCTCCCTCCAGCCTACGCCTGCTCTTCTCCAAATCCGTCCTCTGTTTCCTCTCCTGCTCCAACAGATACTCCAGCTAGGAGAACATCAAGCAGATTGGTGTGATATCTATATCTATCCGTGGCCCGGACCACAGTGATCTGCTGATCTACTCACATCCTCTGCCTGCAGCTTCAGCTTGGCTTTCTCTTTGGTCAGGAGGTTCACCTTCTCCTCCTCGCACTGTAAGTCCTCGACGGCCTGCTGCAAAAATAAAACACAGATGTGAGGGTCTGTCGAGCAGATGCGGCGTAAATTTCCAGCCAAGAACGGCTCACAACTGACTGGGATGCTTTCATTCGGCAGATCACAGAGAAAGCTTGATGGCTTAATCAAATCAGACCCTGAAAGGCACATTCATTCTAGTCTAAAGTGAAGTAAGCTCAAATGTAAAGCACACCACACCATCACACCAACACTATGCTCCTTGAACGAAGAGCTCACATATCTGGAGATGGTTCCTGATGAAGGTCGTAAATCACAGAGATGAGCTGCTACTGTTGGACATCTGGCTTACGTTACTGCACAGCGATCATAGAGTTTTATGGAGCACAAAAGAGATGGTGAGAGGAAAATAAGACACTTCTTGACTTTCTAAGGTGAACTAAACTGTGATCTGAGGTGCTCTGCATCTACATCAAGACAGATTACTTAGAAAGGAATTGCTTCCAAATAAGCTTAAATTGCTTGGTTAATGACAAATAAAAGTGTCCACAGAAACAAACAAACAAAAAAATTCTAAAAACAAATGAGCCAAGTTGGAAATCTACTCTTTGGATTTGAAAAAGGATACTATATTTAAGAAAAGTCTAAATTCAATGACTCTAAAAGTAATAAAATATTTTCCTCACACCATGAATATCACTACTTTCAAAACTCTTTTAAATATATTTTTTTTTTCAAAGTTATTATTATTGTTATTAACCATTCATAAATATCGTTAGGTTTTTAGGGGTTGTACCACATGACAATTTACAACTTGAACTAATCTTGGCTTCACATAAAAGGTCAAATTATTTGATATTTCTAGGATAACATTTCTTGTTTTATAGTTTCTCACCCATGTTGGTCAAATTTCATGAGAGATTACAGTTATGAAACTGCTTTAATGCTTTTTTATTATTAATGCCAATTAAATTTTTTAATGAAAAATACTTTTAGAGGCCTTTTTCTTCATGATATCAGGACAATTGTATTACCCTAATATTTCTGTCCTCATGCCCACAAAAATATCCAAATGAACTTTAATTCATAAATTAAAAAATGGTTATCACAAAGAAGTACATGTATTACATTTTAATGTATTTCTGAATTAAATAATAAATCCGAGCATCACAACACTGATGCATAAAAACAGATTTCTTACAACAAAAGTATTTAAAATATTTAAGAACATTTGTTCCGAATTATTGCACATTACCATCTTTTCGACCGGGTCAAAACCACATGAATAATTCATCAATTTTATGACATGTAAAAAACGTATTAATTACTAGTGCCGTGTTGGAGTCAAACGCCATGTTTTGATTGGTAATCAAGATTTCCAAGCAGTTCACTGCTGCAACTCATTATAAACCATTTCGCAGAAAATATTTTTCATTATTTAAGAAACAATCACAGCAGTGACCTGAACCCTTTAAGTTATTTTCCAGATTAAAGTCGGAAATGGCCTGTTGTGCCAGAGGGATGAACGCTAACCTGTTAATGACCTCCAACTTGTCTTCCAGATGGGTCTGTCCCATTTAAAAGAGCAGGCTGTGTTAATTGCATTAGTTACCTCGCCTCATGACTGACCTTTACACTGCAGTATCCTTGGAAAACACTGATCAAAACTGTCCAACATATGTCTGAGTGATGGATTCTGGAACATGAACAAATACACGCAGAGAATGTGATTCCATGTCATTTCAGCAGCCCTCACCTGGCTCAACTCCACCAGGTGCTCCTTTTCTTTCTGCAGTTTGTGAACCAGCTCGTTCTTCTGGGTGAGATCTTCAGAGAGCTTCCTCACTGCAGAGTCTGAGGACTAGAGAGAGTTCAGGTGCATCCGATTTAGGAATATTTGTAAGATAAACATTTCCAATTATGAAAAATATTTCCAATTACGGCCAAGTCTCAATTGCGAGAAATGAAGTTGCAATTACGAAATATAAAGTTGCAGTTATGAGAAATAAAGTCGAAATTACAAGAATTAAAAGTTGCAATTACTAGAAATAAAGTTGCATTTACAAGAAAAAGTCGCAATTTCAAGAAAAGGTCACAATATCAAAAAAAGTTGCAATCACAAAGAATAGTCACAATTACAAGGCATAGTAGCAATTACAAGAAATAAAGTCCCAATATGAGAATTAAAGTCACAATTATGAGAAAAAGAAGCAATCAGAAGGAATAGTCACAATTACAAGAAATACAGTCATGATATGGGTAAATAAAGTCACAATTATAAGAAATAAAGTTGCAATCAAAATAAATTTGTCACAGTTACAAAAAACAAAGCCCCAATATGAGAAAAAAAGTCACAATTGCAAGAAATAAAGGGTTAATTGTGAGAAAAAAATAGCAAGGGCAAGAAATAAAATCGTAATTGTGAGAAAAAAGTTGCAATTAAGGGAAACAGTCACAATTATGAGAAATAATGTTGCAATTATGAGAAGTAGTCATAATTACAAGAAACAAAGTCCCAATATGAGAAAAAAAGTCACAATTAGTCACAATCAAGGGAAATAAAGTTGCAATTACAAGAAATAAAGTCGAAATTACAAGAATTAAAAGTTGCAATTACTAGAAATGAAGTTGCATTTACAAGAAAAAGTCGCAATTTCAAGAAAAGGTCACAAGTCGAAATTACAAGAATTAAAAGTTGCAATTACTAGAAATAAAGTTGCATTTACAAGAAAAAGTCGCAATTTCAAGAAAAGGTCACAATATCAAAAAAAGTTGCAATCACAAAGAATAGTCACAATTACAAGGCATAGTAGCAATTACAAGAAATAAAGTCCCAATATGAGAATTAAAGTCACAATTATGAGAAAAAGAAGCAATCAGAAGGAATAGTCACAATTACAAGAAATACAGTCATGATATGGGTAAATAAAGTCACAATTATAAGAAATAAAGTTGCAATCAAAATAAATTTGTCACAGTTACAAAAAACAAAGCCCCAATATGAGAAAAAAAGTCACAATTGCAAGAAATAAAGGGTTAATTGTGAGAAAAAAATAGCAAGGGCAAGAAATAAAATCGTAATTGTGAGAAAAAAGTTGCAATTAAGGGAAACAGTCACAATTAAGTCACAATTGCAAGAAATAAAGGGTTAATTGTGAGAAAAAAATAGCAAGGGCAAGAAATTAAATCGTAATTGTGAGAAAAAAGTTGCAATTAAGGGAAACAGTCACAATTATGAGAAATAATGTTGCAATTATGAGAAGTAGTCATAATTACAAGAAACAACGTCCCAATATGAGAAAAAAAAGTCACAATTACAAGAAATAAAGGTGTAATTATGAGAAAAAAGTCACAATTAAGTGTAATAGTCACAATTATGAGAAATAAAGTTGCAATTGCGAGAAATAGTTACCAATACATGAAAAAAAGCCCCAAAATAAGAAAAAAGTCACAATTACAAGAAATAAAGACATAATTGTCGCAATTAAGGGAAACAGTCACAATTATGAGAAATAATTACGAAACAAAATTGCAATCATGAGAAATAAAGTTTAAATTACAAGGAATAAAATCCGAATTGGAAAAGTGAAGTTACGAGTTATAAGTTACGAGTATAAGTTACGAGCAATAACGAAAGCAGTAATTTTGTTAGAAAAAGAAACTTATACTGACTTTGTATGTGGCAGATGTGATTTGTTTCAACAATGACATGAGGGACTAATGGAGCACACGTGTGTGTGTGTGTGTGTGTGTGTGTGCGTGCGCGTGTGTGTGTGTGTATGTGTGTGTGTGTGTGTGTGTGCGTGTATGTGTGCGCTGTGTCCGATAAACAAAGTTTCAACTATGAGAAATAAATCATAATTATGAGACAATGTTGCAATAGTAAGAAATGGTTGCAATTACAGAAAAATAAAGTGGCAACTTTAGAAATAAAGTCGCAATTACTGGAAATAAAGTTGCAATTATGAAAAATAACTTGAAATAGAGAAACAGAGTTGCATTTATAAGAACTAAAGTCGCAATAACAGGAAATAAAGTAACAAGAAATAGAAATAGAAAGTCGCAATTATGAAAAATACAATTGCAATTATGGGAAATAAAGTCGCAATTATTAGAAACAGTCACAATTATTAGAAGTAAAGGTGCAAATACTATAAATACAGTTGCAATCCATGATAATAATAAAGCAATTATGAGAAAAAGTTGCAATCATGACAAATAGTGCCAATAAAATGCCAACATGAGAAATAAAGTCACAATTATGGGAAATAAAGTTGCAGTTCTGATAAATAAAGTTGCAGTTATTTCTTATCTTCAGTTATTTCTTTTCTTTATTCTCTGCATACATTTCTGCCATATGTAATTTAACTGACAGTCACCACTGATAAGCTACTACTAAATATATTGTAGAAACTTAATTTTCTGTCAAGTTGCTTTGCAACGATTTGTATCGTGAAAAGCACTATACAAATAAACTTGAATTGAAAAAATGTATTTGCTATTACGAGAAATAATGTCACAATTATTTAAAAAAAAAAAAGTTTTTATTTTTATTTTTTAAAAGTCCCTATCTGAAACATAAAGTCACAAAGTTACGAGAAATAGTCACAATACGAGAAATAAAGCTGCAATTAAGAGAAATAAAGTTGCATTTATGAGAAACAAAATTGTAAGACGACCCTTCTGACTGGTTTTGTGGTCCAGGGTCACATATCAGGAAACGCAAAATTAATATCCGTGGCTCCTAATGATTTATTGAGGTCTTTAATGCAACTAGCTGGTCTTCTGGAACAAGCTGATCAAATGGTTAGAAAATAAATAAAGGGCCATACATTGAGAAAAATTGGTTTAGGACTTACTTTGAAACAATTTTTACTCAAAAATTGCTAGTAAACTTCACAAATAATTAAAAAGAAATAAGAATCTTTCGAAGTAGAAAGATTAAAATAGTATTTCCTTGTTAGTCATACTCTAATAATCTTTGTATTATTTATAACTGCACATAATTACAAGCAAGTGGAAGCAGTTTTTGAGTCTGTTACATGAACACTTCCTTCGTCTCCCATTGGTCAGCCAAACAGATGGCCCCGCCCCAGTGTTGTTCTGTCTCTTCCAGTTGAGCTGCTCGAACAAAAATATTGCAGTTTTGTCTTATATTGATCATTGTTTGTCTTTATTCTGTGAAGCACTGTGTGATAATAGTGTAAGTGCTGTATAAATAGATTGCTTGCTTAATGGATATCTGTATCAACATTTGTAGAAATTCTAGAAAACATGCAAAACACATATGGACCACTATAACTCAGATGGGGTCAGTTGATTCATTCATTAAACATGATGCATAGACATTCCTGTTCCATTTGCAAACAGTAATTAGTGGTGTTTGCTGTTTTCCATCTTCAAGGTGAAAAAGAATCACTCTTAGTTTGAAGGAGGAAGCCTGAGCACTGTCTAGGGAATTTCAAAATCGAGAAAGGACTCTTGTGACTTTGACCAATAAGAGACCATCTAGCAACTGCATAACAACCTATTAAAAACCACTTAGAACCATTTTGTAACCAAAAAACAACATCCTGGCAACCATCAACACCCAAACAACTTTTGGACTGGCGAACTCAACACTAAAAATCTAGTTATTTTCAGGACTCTGAAATTACACACTTTTTAACAACAAAAATTAATCATATTATCATGTCAAGAAACGCCTCTTTTGACCAATAAGAAACCACCAAGAATTGTCCTAGCAACCGCATAACAACCTATTAAAAACCACTAATAACCATCCACAAAGCACAAGGAACTTTTGCAAACACACTAACATTTTCTTCTGAACATTTCAAAATCTAACTTATCTTGCCATTCTGAAATTATGCACTTACTTTTTAACAACAAATATGATCTAGTTTATCAGATTATTATGCCAGTGTAAGGAGGGACCCTGAGCCCCAATTTTTTTAGCAACCGCATAGCAACCTATTAAAAACCTTTCTGAAGCAGATAACAATGTCCTGGCAACCATACACAGCATCCTAGAATCATGGCACTGGCAAACACACTAACATTTTCTTAAAGGGGTCATAGGATGCCCATTTTCCACAAGTTGATATGATTCTTTAGGGTCTTAATGAAAAGTCTGTAACATAGTTTGGTTAAAATTTCTCAATGGTAGTGTAAAAAACACCTTTTTTACCCCGTCAAAAACAGCTCTTTTCAAATCAAGTAAATATCTAGTTATTTTGCAATTCTGATATTATGCACATACTCTTCGACAACAAAAATGACCAAAAACAATGCAAGGATACTGATTACGACACTAAAATACATCCATTTGGCAGATGCATGGCAACAAAACCATGAATTGACTGTAAACATACACAGGTCCATGTTCTCTAGGAATCAAAGCAACACTGGCATCATCATGCACATGCATTATCAATAGAGCAGACTCGTGCTGTACCTGATGGATTGGGATGGATGTGGTGAAACTATCCCAGTCCAGCTCCTCGTGCTCAGCTTCTACCTGTCGCTCATCCGAGAGCGAGCGCCCGACAGACACGACCTGACAAACAGCATCCATCTCTGAGCAGCGTCTGGCCCTCCTCTAACAGCTGGACTCCTCCTGTGTTTCTACACAGCACCGACGGCGTCTTTCAGAAGTCCTGCCGCGGTCGGACAGAAACAGGTGCACAGATGATTGCCTGATGTCGAGGTGTAGAGTAACAGACTGTGTCAGTGTCTTTGTGCCGTCCTTCTCTATCCGTCACAACAGCACTCGCGTTAATCAAAAGAATGAAGCTAAATCTCTGTGCTGCACGAGACGCGGAGCAGCCGTCTGTTTCGTGCATTTATTTAAAAAAACAATCCATGCCTACAGTCTGGAAAATGTCTGAGAGTGTCAGGAGAACAAAGCTATTATTGTAATCTATGTAAAAATCTGTATGCCATTCGTTTTTACAGACAAAACACTCTGTGCTTAGACATCAAACATTTATATCTACAACAGGTGAACCAAGACCCATCACTGGCGGACGCTGATTACATCTCAACAGGTGTGACTAAATCAACATATGCAATCGACATGCTGTATGCAGTTTGTGTTTGGTGAATTGCGTACTCAACCACATACCATAGCAGTGATTTACGGCCTGACGCCCACTGGCTGAGATTCAACTGCTCAGAGTTTCAGACTAAATAATGGTGACCATTATGGTGGCCTCTTCATGAAACTGAATGGTAATCATCCCACAATGACGATGCACAGACACAGACAGTGACGCCTTCACAATCGGCTTCAAATATGACCATAAATTATACCCCAACAATATAGCAACATTTTAAGCTTCCCACTTTCACACGAATGAATATCAATAGATTTCCTTATGCATGTTTATACTATGCCAACCGCTGAGAAGAAGCTCAAACGGGTAGTAAAAACACCCAAATGAAATTAATAATTTCATTCATTTTGATTATTATTAATAATAATTTCATTTATGTATCATTATTTTTATTATTACAACTTGGTTTCTGAATTTTCTTTATTATTAGAAAATAAAAATGATTCATTTTTATTATAAATTATTACTTTTATTCAACAAGGATGCGTTTTATGGATCAAAGGTGACAGTAAAGACATTTATAACGTTACAAAAGATTTCTATTTCAAATACAAGCTGTTCTTTTGAACTTTTTATTCATCATAGAATCCTGAAAATAAGCCATTAATCATGGTTTCCACAAAAATATTCAACTGTTTTCACCATTGATAATAATCAGAAATGTTTCTTGAGCAGCAAATCAGTATATTAGAATGATTTCTGAAGGATCGTGTGAAACAGAGGACTGGAGTAATGATGCTGAAAATTCAGCTTTGATCACAGGAATAAATGACATTTTACAATATATTCTCATAGAACGCAGCTACTATAAATTGTAATAATATTTCACAATTTTTACTATATTTTTGATCAAATAAATATAGCCTTGATGAGCAGAAAAACCTTACAAAATCTTACCGACCCCAAACTTTTGAATAGTTATTGGCTCTGATTCTTATCTACCTCTAATCTAATTTTATTAATAAAAATGTCAACTAAATCCATCACATGAAACACAACCTTTTGTCCTCTGCATTTCAAAGACGTGTTGTTTCTAGGAGCAAGAGAAGCATAACAGCATAAAATCTTTTTCACTCAAGATAACAGATAACCATCACTTCTTTAGAAATGGTTCTTCCTCATTCAACATCCTGTAACCTTTCAAACTTCAGCGTCCAGTCTTAAGTGAGCTAAACTCAGATGTTCAACCAGAGGACAGAAGTTTCTCTGAATCCAAGAGCACATGGTTATGATTGCATTAGAGAAACATGCTCTGACCATAGACTGTATAAAAACATGGACGTAGTGTCCGTGACGTCACCCGTAGATTTCCGAAGAGCGTTTTTGAAGCTCAAAATTGGGCGGAGGCGCCCGTCGCCATCTTGGCAGCGCGTCACCGCGCGTCACTCCCGGATAATCGAAAATGGGCAAAGAGGCGGGAGCAGGTTGCTGAAGCCACGCCCACCTAGCTCGACGGTGGTGACAGCAGCGGCAATCCACCTGTCACTCAAGTGGCCACGCCCTTAATTATGCAGAACTTTAAGGCTAAATATAATTTAAAAGGATGAGTAATAAAAAAATTCACCCCCCTCACAGTTGTCATCAAGGGCAAAATTAGCTATATAGACCAAAATAAGTTTTTGAACCAGTCTGTAAACATGTTTTTTTCTGCTGTAAATTTGGGCATTTTAACATGGGGAGTCTATGGGATTGACTCCCTTTTGCAGCCAGCCTCTAGCGGCCAGTCGATGAATTACAGTTTAAGTCACTTCCTTGTTGGCTTCACGAGAGAGACGGGGAGGGTGCCGCTTGGCTCTGACTCGACCGTATGGGCTTCAGAAAACACAGATAAACAGTATGGGCCCACTAAAACAAAGAATTACTCTAAACAAGAACTCCTCAGAAACACTGGAGCAGCAGGACAGCTGTGATTACAGCACATCTGTGATATCAAACTGCTGTTTAATGAGCTTGTGAGACTGGAAAACATTTGATATATGAAATGCACTGATCTATAGAAGTTTAGCTTTAATCCATGAGTATTTGAACATTTTTGCATTTAACTGCACAATATAAAACATCAGTAAATAAGATGTTTATGTCTTGCACTAGCAGGCCTATTAGGATTTGACCATATCTCAATCTGCTTTCAATTATTTCATTCAATTCTTGGCCCAAAAGTGATGAGTTAATGACTGTTAATGGGCATTTTACTGTCGTATAAAGCGCTGTCATAGAAGGGTGTATTTCCTCTTCCAGGGACAGGCCTCATTCACAAATCCAGCTCTGCGCCTCAGGACCTGCACCAGTGTCCAGACCGTAAAGCTTTTCCACATGCGCAAGAATGGCATCACAGCGTTCTACTTTCATTTCACATTATCAGTCATTAGATGGTAAACAGCGTGCAGTCAGCACTTTTCTTTCACTTTTTGCTGAGAACATTTTAAGTTGGAAATTATGGAAACTTTCCACCACAGAATAAAAATTCCCCAATTGTAAGTCGCTTTGGATAAAAGCGTCTGCTAAATGAATAAATGTAAAAAGGTTATTGCAACTTTTTATCTTATAACTTAGAACCATTCATTCACATCAAACATTTTTCACTTTTCTTGCAATTCTGAGTTTACATCTTGTGATTCTAACTTTTTTCACTTAAGTTCTGAGATTACATCATGCAAATTCAAATGTTCTTTGCAAACTTGCAATTCTGACCTGTATTTGCAATTCTGAGTTTACATCTCGCAATTCTGCTTTTCTTTACATCTCGCAATTTTGACTTCTTTCCTGCCATTCTGAGTTTACATCTCACAATTCGAACTTTTTTTCACAGTTCTGAGTGAGTTTACGTTTCACATTCTGCCTTTTTCTTTACATCTCGCGATTATGATTTTTTCTCTCAATGACATTTTTTTTCTCTAAACTATTAATTTACATCTCACAGTTCTGACTTTACGTCTTGCAATTTTAATGCTTTTTTCACAATTCTGAGTTTACATCTCACAATTCTGACATTTTCTTGCAATTCTGAGTTTATATCTTGCAATTCTGACTTTTTTTGCAAACTTTTTTCACAATTCTGTGTTTACATCTCACAATTCAAATTTTTTCACAGTTCTGAGTTTACATTTCGCAATTCTGACTTTTTCTTTATATCTCTCAATTTTTACTTTTTTCTTGCAATTCTGAGTTTACATCTCACAATTCTTTTTTCGCAATTCTGAGTTTACATTTCGCAATTCTGACATTTTCCCCCTGAATTCTAAGTTTATATCTCGCAATTTTGACTTTCTTTTGCAATTATGATTTTACATCTTGCAATTCTAACTTTTTTGCAAACTTGTAATTCTGACTTTTTTTCACAATTCTGTGTTTACATCTTGCAATTCAAATTTTTTCACAGTTCTGAGTTTACATTTTGCAATTCTGACTTTTCCTTTATATCTCACAATTTTGACTTTTTTCTTGCAATTCTGAGTTTACATCTCACAATTCTTTTTTCGCAATTCTGAGTTTACATTTCGCAATTCTGACATTTTTCCTCTGAATTCTAATCTCGCAATTTTGACTTTCTTTTGCAATTATGATTTTACATCTTGCAATTCTAACTTTTTTGCAAACTTGCAATTCTAACTTTTTTTTCACAATTCTGTGTTTACATCTCACAATTCAAATTTTTTCACAGTTCTGAGTTTGCATTTCGCAATTCTGACACTTTCTTTATATCTCACAATTTTGACTTCTTTCTTGCCATTCTGAGTTTAAATCTCGTAATTCAAACTTTTTTTCACAGTTCTGAGTGAGTTTACATTTCACATTCTGCCTTTTTCTTTACATCTCGCGATTCTGATTTTTTCTCTCAATTACATTTTTTTCCTCTAAACTATTAATTTACATCTCACAGTTCTGACTTTTCTTGCAATTCTGAGTGTACGTCTTGCAATTTTAATGTTTTTTTCACAATTCTGAGTTTACATCTCAGAATTCTGACATTTTTCTTGCAATTCTGAGTTTACATCTTGCGATTCTGGCTTTTCATCTCGCAATTCTAACATTTTCGCAGTTCTGAGTTTATATCTTGCAATTCTGACTTTTTCTTTATATCTCGCAATTTTGACTTCTTTCTTGCAATTCTGAGTTTACATCTTGCAATTCAAACTTTTTTGCAAACTTGCAATTCTAATTTCTTTGCAGTTCTGAGTTTACATTTCGCAATTCTGACTTTTTCTTTATATCTCATAATTTTGACTTTTTTCTTGCAATGCTTAGTTTACATCTCAAAATTCTAACTGTTTCGCAATTCTGATTTTACATCTTGCAATTCTAACTTTTCACCAATTTTTCTTTCATATCTCGCAATTCTGACTTTTTCCCTCCGAAATCTGAGTTCACAACTCGCAATCCTAAATTTGCCATTCTATATTCATGGGATTAAAACTGAAAATTCATGACAAGAAACACATGGAATAAATGAGGGAGACAGTCAGAAGCTGTTAGGAAATAACAAAATGCCTATTTTGATCTGCATTCGATTTGGAAGTTATCCTGATATTAACAGATTCCAATCTCATAGTGGAAGAAACACAGCTAGAACTAACTGTGCTGAAGTTTTTCGGAAAAAAAGATAAGTGCTCAAATGAATGCCCTCAATGTGATGTTAAAAAGTGTGGCTTTAAATAACATACTCTCTGATAAGACCCAATTAATCTACTGTATCTTACCCAGCAATCAGTGGCTGTGATCTGGCAGCAGAGGACAGATGAATTACGGCTGTGTGAAACCTAGATCTGCTATAATTACAGCGGGAGAGAGATTTTCTGACAGGGGATGGAATCAGGGAAAAAGACTCATTTTCCAAGCACTTTGGAAATATACGCGATCCGCCAGAATAACCACTGGGTCAGACGCATGATTCATAAACACCTGACATAAGATACGCATTTGTTCTGTGGTGTCCAGTTTGCGCTGAATTGATATTCCTGCACACATAACAGGACAAAATGCAAATCCTTTCCAGTAAAAAATGAAAGCTATCTGTGTCTGTTTCATCATCCTGTCTAACCTGAGCCAGGAACTGATATTGTGTACTCTGACCTGGCAGCACAAAGATATTTCACTCATAAATCACATGTTTCTATTGCCAGATAATGCTGCAGAAAAGTCAGAAGACACCTACCCTTTCATACTCAGTAGGAAATAATTACTGCCAATAAACTTGTTTGGAAAAGGATGACAATGTCTCTCAAGTTAACAAATAAAATAGATTATAATTGACTAATTATTAATTTATTAATTTGTAATAGACTTTAATCGTATAAACGAAAAGCTGCTACTGGAACATATTCATAATTAGCTACAAACTTAAAAGGTCACTGCAAAAAAAAAAAAAAAAAAACCTTGTTCACTCATCTGAGCTACAGCACAATGATTTACAGAAACAAAGAGAAGAATATGAGAGAACTGAGGCTTGTCTGCTAATGCAATCAGCTCAAATAATCCCCTATCTTGGCCCTGCTGCACCGTGGCATTTCTGCAAGCGCTGGCAATATCACCACAATCCCAGAGCCTCATACTGAGCCGTATTTCATCCCAGCAGGCGACAATAATGCTGCAGTTCTACTCGCTTCCCTGCTTGTGCAAGGATGGGTGGGCTGTAAAGACAGACAACTGCACCAACCTGTCTCGCCATCACAATAAAACCGAATCAGATTTCTCAGTGAATTGTTATGCCAGAGCTCAGTCAACAAATAAAAACAGTCCAAGAGAGTATCAGTTCACAGAAGGAAGGCGGATCTTGCACATTTGCTGAATAACTCAGTCTATGAAAGCATACTGTAACCTGTCTACCAGCAGAGTAATAAATAATAGCTAGCTTAATATGAAACAGCAGGAATAAAACCAGAGTCCAAAACTCTGAGAGTGCACTGAAGGCATGGAAAATAAAGTTTTAGAATTTTGAAAAATGAAAAAAGATGCATCATGACAAATTAATATTTAATATGGAAATAAAAAAATATTTTATTATTATTTCAAATGATCAATTCTGCATTTCAAGGTCACCAATAAGATCATTTATAATATAATTTCTAACATATAGTTTAAACTAATATTTATATTACTAATTAGTACTATAATATAATTTAAAAGCATTTGCATTTAAGTAAAATAATGCAAAACAGGAGCATTTTCACTAGTGCTTTCACACTTGGATCCCACTGTATGTGACTGTATTTTAATTTGTAATATATTTTATAATAATATTTGTATTTAATTAATATTTTACAAATATTTTAAGATATCTATATAATTAATTAATTATTGATTTTAATTTAATTTAATTTAAATTTAAAGGTAGAAAAATGACACTAATCAGATCATTTTATAGTAATAATCATCATTTTATTTACAATGACGAGCATGTGCATTAAGGTTGAAAAATGCACAAATGCATTTTCACTAGTGGGATCCCACTGTATGTCACACTAATCAGAGCATTAATACAATGTGTAATATATATTTTATAATAATATTTTTAAAAAGACTATTATTTATTTTAGAAATGTGTAATATTTTAGAATTTTTTTAATATATATACTTAAACATTTACTTTAAATAAAAAGCATGTGCATTCAAGTACAAAAATGCAGAAGCATTTTCACTAGTGTATGTGACGCTAAGCAAATCATTTTAATGTAATCTGTTATATATTGTATAATAATATTTAATATTTAAAAACAATTAAAAATATAATATTTTTAAAATGTATTTAAACAATAAACAATTAAACAATGAAGTAATATTTATGTTACTAATTTGTATTTATTTTTTAATATATATTTTTAAAAGCATGTGCATTAAAGTAGAATAATGCGAAAGGGAAGCATTTTCACTAGTGGTCTCAGACTTGGACCCTAATGTATATGACACTAATCATATAATTTTTTGTATAATTAATCATGCTTATTTTATTGCAATATTTGTAAGTTTATTTAAAATGAAAAGCATGTGCATTCAAGCATAAAAATGCAAAACAGAAGTGCTCTCTGAATGTGACACCGCATTCAACGAACCTTTCCAGCAGATCTTTCCAGGTAAAGAGACATTTCCTGCATATGAAGTCAACAGCATCAATGCCAGCGAGCAGAAAGACTTACAGCACGCATCCGGAGGAAAACGTCATGTTTCTCCCTGCACAGCTCTGAGTTTTCCCCCTCCAGCTGCCGGACGCGGGACAGCAGGCGATCCGTCTGCTCGATGGCTTTCTTCAGCTCCTCTCGATCCCTCATCCCTGCCTGTGGATGAACCTGAGCAGCGCAGAAAGAGCGTTTCTTCAGTCTGCCTGCCGTCTGGAGCCCCTCCTGCTTCTGGGGCCTTTTGGCCCAATTCAAAACAAGCCCGACTTCTACCACTGATACGTTTCCACTACAATAACTCTCCAGGATCAAACACACACAGAGAGAGAGAGAGAGAGAGAGAGAGAGAGAGAGAGAGAGACTGCTGCAAGGTTTATGCTTCAATGTACTGAGTATCAGATAAAAAGCCAAGAGGAAAAATCATTAATAAGACTGCATTAAACAGTCATATGAGGGAAGAGAGTCTGTCTGTTAAAGTAATCATATGCTATTCATCATGAATCACAATATGTACATGACTACAAAGAGACACAGCAGAAACTCCTATAGGGACTTCTTTTTGGAAATTCAGAATCCCACTGGCGTAAGTGACGCTCTTTACACATGACAGCTGACTGGTGACGTATAAATGCAATGTCACGAAGCAGGTGCAACTCGGTGTCCACCTCTATAAAGCAGACAGATGATTGGGAATGCCCTGTTGAAAAAAACAGCATATGCTGGTTAGGTATGTTTTGAAGCAAGGCTGCTGGTTTGAGCTGGTCCTTAGCTGGTCCTAAGCAACTAGCCCCTGCTCAGGACCAGCTCATGACCAGCAGCCATGCTTCAAAACATACCTAACCAGCATATGCTGGATTTTTCAATAGGGTGGTCTGTTTTCATAAACAAACGACGAGATGTGCATTGCTCTAAGGCTAGTTTAAAGGGGTCATATGATGCTGCTAAAAAGAACATTATTTTGTGTATTTGGTGTAATGAAATGTGTTTATGCGGTTTAAGGTTAAAAAAACACATTATTTTCCACATACTGTACATTATTGTTTCTTTTGCATGAATATTCTCATAGATATTGTAAACAAATGATAACTGTATGTGATTTGAATGATGAGGGCTTTTAAAACTACAACCCCAATTCCAGAGAAGTTGGCAAGTTTTGTAAAAAAATTACATTAACAGAATTGCTTACTTGTAAAAGGTGGATATAGCCTACAGATTCTTTCTATTTTATACAAGTAAAAATATAGGAAGCTCAGAACCTGTATATAGCTTATTTCATTCAAATAAGTTCAAAACATTAGTCTGTTTAGTTGCAGATGCAGATGTTTGGCAACACCTTTTTCGTGTCAGCATTAGCTTATTGCCTGCAAAGTCTGATGAATATCATAAGTGTGCCCTTATGAGAGCTTTTACTGTAATGTCAATCATTCCTCTCAACTCAATTTTAGCTACAAGATTTAACAAGCAAATCTGGCTTTGCCACTAAAGCACAGATTTCATGTTTCGTGGATGGAAAACCAGATGTGAACTAATTTTCCAAAACATACTCCAAAGCTGTTTAAAAAAAATAAAAATAAAAGGAAGAATTTCTGCTGAAGCTCGAGCCAAAATGTCTGTGATTAAGAAAAACAATCCCATCTTATCTCTAGAGAAAATCTGATGTATGTGTAGTTATTTTAATAATGAGAGAAATTTGAACATTATCAAAGTGCATTTAGTGATATGCACTCCAAACAAAAAACCTTGCACAATTACAATTTGTGACCTAAAAACCTCATCTTTCAAGCATGTCAGCAAAACGATTGGTGTGAGATCTCTTCAAACAGCTACAATGTAAAATCCCTTAAGGCCTCATGAATGGCACTGTTTGTATGGTGAAGTTTTCATGTTTCAACTTGAGAGGAGGATATACAGGTGCATCTCAATAAATTAGAATGTCATGGAAAAGTTCATTTATTTCAGTAATTCAACTCAGACCGGACTATCAAAACACACAAATTGCATTATTTGTGAGATGTAATACCTGAAATAAGCCTCCATTTGCATTAAATACTGTGTTAAATACAGTCCCTCTGGCAAAAAAACAAGACTTTCACATTCCTGCTTTCACAGTCAATTGTTCAAGGCCCAGATCATGAGCAGCAGTTTTCCAAATAAATTTGTTCCCCTACACTGCATTCCAGCTCTGCAGAGGTGACACACACACACACACACACACACACACACACACGTGGGTCTACAAGCTTTTTAACAGCTGTAGCAATTCCACCATTTCACAAAAGCATTATTGATTAATTCTTACAATACGAGAATGCATGTGACATTTGTGTTTCTGTAAAGTTCAAATTGACCAAAATAACATTTTAATAGGCTACATATTTACATATATTTAACATTATAACGACATATTTTGCTTAATTGTAGACAGTGGTGTTGAATTCTCATCCTGTAACATAATATATCCAATAAAACTATTAGAATTCTTACACATTTGCTGAAGAGCTCTGAATTGCCCATCATCCTCTCTATATTTATTTTTATTTGATCTCTTTCAAGAGCAGCAATGGCAGAAAAGATTTGTGTTCGCTCTAGCTCAGAAAAGTAATGGATATTCAAAAATCCATATGTTTGATGTTAAAATAGACTTGTTATATTGTAAATTGCAATGTCGCAATCTAAAAACAGATTTTTTTGTATGCATGATTTCCTGGATATGGCATGATATATGTTGCATGCACATCAAAGCTGCTCCTAATGCATTTGTGCTGCAGATGCTGGTAAATCGACTTCACTTACATGTTGGCAGGACAAAAGTTGACCTATATATAAACCAAAACAAAATGAAAGATGCTATCGCAACTCTGACAGTAAATCACTGGCACAAAAAAAAAAAGAAAGAAATAGTATTATTAATTAATCTACATGTATGTTTATTTATAATATGTGTGCATATGTATATATACATACATGATTTTATAAATGTAATAAACATTTGTATATTTTATAAAATATGAAATATTAATTGTAAATTAATATCAAATTAATATTTGTAAAAAAAAAAAAAAAATTTTTTTTATAAAAACTGAGTTTTTTTTTATCATAATTTCCGTAAATGTATAACGTTGTAAATAACCTATTTGCAGATAAATGAAATGTTTCTTGAGCAACAAATCAGCATGTTAGAACGATTTCTGAAGATCATGTGACACTGAAGACTGGAGTAATGATGCTGAAAATTCAGCTTTGATCACAGCAATAAATTAAGCTTTAAAGGGGTCATATGATGTTATTTTAAAGATCATTATTCTGTGTATTTGGTGTAACAGAATATGTTGACATGCTTTAATGTTCAAAAAACACATTATTTTTCAAATACTGTACATTATTGTAGGTCCTCAATGCCCCGCCTCTCTCAAACGAGTCGTTTTCAACAAAGCCCCCTCCTTTGACAAGCGCAGTCTGCTCTGATTGGCCAGCTGACCCAAGCACTCGTCGGAAATGTAACGCCCCTTACCATAATCGCGAGCTTCAGCTTTCAAAGTAAATATCAAGACAGTTAATAATGTCGTTAGTTTTACCATCAGCTCAAGCCGAAAGGGCAACAGAGTCGTGTGACAGACACAGTGATGATGCAGTACACAAGCCGCGGTTAAGACAGCTGACGTGCTATGATTTCTGACAGGCAGTTCACTCTCCTGTGATGTGACCCTGTTCCCCTCACACACACACACACACACACACAC
>NW_015626872.1:660077-661555 GCF_001515625.1 Sinocyclocheilus rhinocerous
ACCCCACAGTGTGTGTGTGTGTGTGTGTAACTAAACATAAAATGTGAAATTCAGTATCAGTCTGAAATCATTCTCATTTGTCATTACTGAAATCTATGGCAGCCCCACTGAAGACCCTTTGAATTGTGGGACGGGACTGTGGTTTTGTTCATATGTTTACATTCCTGGGGAACACACGTGTGTCTGTGTTTACCTGCACATTAACACCCGTCAATCCAAAATTCACAAAGAAACACTGATCCTTCACACACATACAGCAACCAAAAACTCAGACCCTCATCAGAGCTCAAACACTGCTGAATGTGAGGGTGTGTCTGACTAACACAGGGTGTGTGTATGTGTGTGTGTGTGTGTGTGTGTGTGTGTGTGAACATGAGGCCCACAGAAGCACCCAAAAAGTAGAAAATGCTATGTCTTACGTGTTGACTGTGGATGATGATGGGCCGGTACTGGTGGAAGTCAGTCTCGATCACACACACTTTCTTCTCCATCCTCAGCACAGACTCAGGCTCCCATCCTGCTGTCTCCTCCACGAACGCAGAGGAAGTGAAGCGTCTGTTACCTGAGCCGCGCTAAACACACACACACACACACGCTCACAGGGGGAGGAACTCCAGCATGAAAAGAAAACATCAGACTCCCTCTGACACTCTCCACCTCCACACACACACACACACACACACACACTGTCAGCAGGGATTCACACAGATTCACTCTCTCTGTCATTACTAAACAGCTTTCATTATTTATGTCTCTATATATCCTCATTATTTATGTAACTTACTCTGTCTTTTAGATTTTTTTATGTTTTTGAAAGAAGTCTCAGAGCTCACCAGTAAAAATGCTACAGTAAAAATAGTGAATTATTATTACAATTGAAAAGAACTGTTTTCTGTGTGAATATGTGTTCAAATGTAATTTATTCCTGGCTGTGATCAAAGCTGAATTTTCAGCATCATTACTCCAGTCTTCAGTGTCACATGATCCTTCAGAAATCATTCTAATATGCTGATTTGCTGCTCAAGAAACATTTCTGATTATTATCAATGTTGGAAACGGTTGTGTTGCTGCATATTTTTGTGGAAACAATTAATTTTTCAGGATTCTGTGATGAATAGAAAGTTCAAAAGAACAGCATTTAATTGTTTTTGTAACATTTATAAATGTCTTTACTGTCACTTTTGATAAAATAATTAATTTCTTTAAAAAAAAATCTTACACTAGCTTACACTGGCTATCTTACACATCTCAAACTTTTGATCGGTAGCCCATAAACATTCTAACAAGATACTGTATGTTTAATTCAGAATAAAAATTGCCTAAGATATTGCAATATTTTGCATAGGGATACACGATATTATCGGAACGTTATCGGAATCGGCCGATAAAGGCTTAAAATGTAGGTAAACATGGGCATCTGGCGATTAGAAAAAAAAAAAATGCCTCTATGCCTTGACAAATAGCTCACATGTGCTCAG
>NW_015626872.1:662440-664181 GCF_001515625.1 Sinocyclocheilus rhinocerous
AGCGGCGTTTTATTTACTTAGGGGGCGCTGTTGGCCTACTTGTAATAAAATGAAAGTAAAATACACGAATGCCATTAAGATACTTGTGTTTCTGAATAAATAAAGCAGTATCGATATCATAAAATCACGATTCTGTTTTGATTTAAAGGTCAGAAGCTATAGCATACATGAATAAAAATGACAAGCATGACACTTGTAAATTAAATAATTCGATATAAACAGATTTATTCAGTAACATGTAATATTTTTTTTTCAAATGGATTATGAAAACTTAAATATTAGGAGCTCTAAAAGCTCTAAAAATTTTGAATTTTTACAGCTCTTTGCTTTAGACCATCTATTAATGTTAAATCCACAAATAAAATGTTAAAGTTTCAACTGCTTCTGTCTGAGAAAAAAAAAACAGCAGAGATTGATTTTATTACATTTATTTTCAAGGCTTTCAATGTACTCTCATTAAAAGTTTATTACTTCTAACAAATAAGTTTTTGCTCGAAACTAACCAAAATTAAAATAATTTGTTTATAATTTCCACACAAGAGAGACTTGGTGTTGTTTCAAAACAAAGGGAAATATATATCGGTATCGGCATTGGTTATCGGCCAAAATGATTTGAAAAATATTGACAAAAATATAATCTTGTGCATCCCTACATAAATATTTTTTCTTAACTCATTGGAAAATAGGTTTCCTTGTTCTGTGCAGAAATTATACATGGGTTATCGGCCAAAATGATTTGAAAAATATTGACAAAAATATAATCTTGTGCATCCCTACATAAATATTTTTTCTTAACTCATTGGAAAATAGGTTTCCTTGTTCTGTGCAGAAATTATACATGTTTTTTTTTTATTTATAAGAAAATTATATTTGCAGAGTTTTGAAATACCTTTTTTCTTTTTTCTTTTACAGAAAATCCAATCAACATTAAGACCACAGTTTCTTATTCAGCTGTAATAAATATCAGTTTTTTTTTTCTTGTGGAATTTGTACCTGATCATTGTTGTTGTTCATGAAAGTGTTTGATGAGCCTCAGTGCTGACGCTCCTTTCCAAAGTTAAAAATGCCACTGGGCTTATGAGAGCTGATGAGAGAGCTGATTTACCTTAGACATGGAAAAATGTCAGGCAATATCTTCAGCCTTTCAAGAACACAACAGAGAGAAATGGCCTGAGGAGTTACTAATGCTTCCGATGGAAAATATGAGCTCCATGTGGTCCGATACTCAATGACTTGATCATCTTCACTCGAGCCAAACATCAGCACTAAATAATCACTGATGATACATGAAGTACAGCCGATCACGACTGATGCCCAAAGTAGTCCTGTTATCCATGTGGAAGCATCATAATTCTCCCTGAAGAATTCTTAAATGAATAGTTCAAACTGTAAATAACCCACATGTTTTAGTACTTCAAAAGAAATCCAAAACAGTCCAGGTTTCTTCATCCTAATGGACCATCCCATCTCAAGCTTGTTTAGGCATGTACAGTATATAGTGGAGACTGGGGCAAGTTGTCACAAGGTCCGTATCTCAGTCTCTGTGAGGTTTTGCACATACAGTGAGCTTCTCCAGCAGTGTTTGATGTTGATTTCAAATATCCAGTTCATATGATACAGTTACAATCTGATATACACTACTGGTCAAAAGTTTGGGATCAGAACTATTTTTAATGTTTTTTACAGGAGTTTCTTATGCTCATCAAGGCTACATTTATTTGATCAAAAATACAGGAAAAAA
>NW_015626872.1:664524-669615 GCF_001515625.1 Sinocyclocheilus rhinocerous
GAAGACAAAAGCTGTGTGTTTGTAAGAAACAAATCCATCATTAAGATCTTTTTAACTAAAATACGAGTCCATAATCCATAACAAGTGCTCTGGTCTGAATCAGGAGAGAAATCTGCACAGATCAAGCACAGTTTACATGCCGAAAAAGCGCTAAACAAATGTTATAAAGTGGATTTAGATGTGCGAGACGACAGGGGATGGACTTTTTCCACTAGAGAAGAGTTATGAATTATGCTCGTATTCTAACCAGAAGCAATGGTTTGAAGTCGAAAAGGTCTTAATGGTCTTAAAGGTCAAACACATCTACATCTTGGATGGCCTGAGGGCGAGTACATTTTAATTTTAACTGAACTACTCCTTTAAATGCAATGTCTTGGTCTAGCAAGTGATATAAAACATTTCAAAGCGCTATACAAATTGAATTAAACTTGAATAATGTGCTTTAATCTGAATATTATTCACGTTTTTGTGCATTTGTATTGATTTTATAATAATACCAAAAATATGTTACCAGTTCTTTATCTCTAATTTTAATCTTATATTACATTTGCATGTACAAAATATGTATGCAAAATATGGACCTTGATAAATGTACACGTAGGCAAACGTTACTTTTAGACTATCTCATTTTTCACAATGATTTAACTAGGATAATCTTGTGCCATATTGATATATAAAAATACAAGGAGTAAGAAAATCTATTCTATCGTTATCAACAACATGAAGTGCATTCAACATTATGTCAGAGTTCCCCAAACTGGGTTTGTGAAGGAACAGCAGGGGGTTTATGAGTTAAATGAAAAGCTAATATTTAATGAAATCATAAAAAATGTTAAATTAAAACAAAAATCAAAATCAAACACTTACTGGAAACATGAAATATTGTATTCGTTTACTTGCCATGTTACCATAACCAATGTCAGAGAACCATGAACATGCAAATGTGATACTTCATTATTAAAATATTTATTTTAAAATCTCAAGGGTACTTCAAATAAAAATATATTAGGTGAGGATCATTATATTAGAGGATCAGATGACAAAACAGCTGGTGAATTAGCATTCTAATGTGTTTGAAAGAGTAAAAGTAATACATGGTAAAATAACCGACTGAGTGATAATTCAAATAAAAATGAATGTGTTCTTCAGTAGTTGATGAGTTTAAACCTGAAATGATTTTTTGTAAATCCAATGGTCAAATGCTGTGTAGCCGCCTGACTAATGACGGATCTCCGTGTTCAAAACTGGAACACTTTCTGTTATTTTTATTATATAGAAATGTATATAAAAATTCTGTGCAATCCAATTGAATATGATCTTATAATATTATATGTTGTTACATAGCCTATCATAACATTTAAATTATATATTATAAATAACATTTATTAACATATAAATTAGTTACCACACTCTCAAAAATAAAGGTGCTTCAAAAGGTTCTTATAGAAGAACCATTTTTGGTTCCACAAAGAACTATTCAGTCAAAGGTTCTTTAAAGAACCATCTCTTTCTTACCTTTATAGAATCTGGAGAACCTTCTTTCGCCACAAAGGACCTTTTGTGAAACAGAAAGGAGCCATTTAGACAAAAAGGTTCTTCTATGGCATCATGAAGCACCTTTATTTTTAAGAGTGTAGACTACATAGGAAGTCAATCATTCTCCTTAAAGGTGCAAACCATTTTTGGTTCCACAAAGAACTATTCAGTCAAAGTTTCTTTAAAGAACCATCTCTTTCTTACCTTTATAGAATCTGGAGAACCTTCTTTCGCCACAAAGGTCCTTTTGTGAAACAGAAAGGAGCCATTTAGACAAAAAGGTTCTTCTATGGCATCGTGAAGCACCTTTACTTTTAAGAGTGCACTGTGCAAAAAAGCATAAATATGTATTGACTAATTGTTCTTGAACACTCTCACAAACCAAAAATAGTAAAAGTGTTGGTTCGTAATCTGTACTGTAGGATGATTTTAATCCTACGGTACATTTGCATGCAAAATCGGGACCTTAATTAACACATGTAGGCAAACATCACCCCAGTAAACTGGTTTTGTAACAGCGTGCTGCCATATTGTGGTTTAATCCGAATGCATCAAATAAGATCAGGAGGTCTCCTGCTGTTACATAAGCTCATAGTCTTTCAAGACTAACTCCTTGTCTACCAACTATCAAATCAAAAGACGCTTCAGCTATAATCACTTTGTCCTCTTTAATCCTCAGTTGAGTTTAAATAGCCGCCAGTGCCATTATCCTGGTCACAGTTCGCAAAATGGGCAATGCTAAAAGTGGAGCGCTTTCCAAAGAGCTTCTGGAGGAGCTGAAGATGAACACCAAGTACAGCGAGGAGCAGCTTTACGCCTGGTACCAGAAGTTCCTGAACGAGTGTCCGACGGGCCGCATCAGCCGGGAGCAGTTTGAGAGCATCTACGCCAGCTTCTTCCCCGACGCCGATCCCAAGGCTTACGCTCAGCACGTCTTCAGGAGCTTCGACGCCAACAGCGACGGGACGCTGGACTTTAAAGAGTACATTGTGGCTCTGCATCTGACATCCTCAGGGAAGACCGTCGAGAAGCTGGAGTGGGCCTTCGTTCTGTACGACGTAGACAGGAACGGCACCATCACCAAAAACGAGATTCATGAAATAGTCAAGGTGAAAACTAGCACAGAATGATTACTTACAAATTGTAGTCCATTACTGATTACATGGCGGAAATTGTAGTTTGTAGTGTAATCTATTGGATTACACATATTGGGTGATGTATTCTGACTACCGTTAGATTATTTTGATTTAAAAAAATGGCCTGTGTGTGTAGTTCCCTAAAACTGGAAGGCTTTCCAAATAAGTGGTAGAATGTTTTAGAAAGGAACATGTAATCAGTTACTACCCAGCACTGATTGTAATGTACTGCCATCAGAATATGTACAGTCTCTTTGCTCTTCTTTGCAGTCAATATTCAACATGATCTCCAAAGAAGACCAGAAGAACCTTCCGGATGATGAGAATACTCCTGAAAAACGAACAGATAAAATTTGGGACTTCTTCGGGAAAAAAGAAAACGGTAAGCGAGTTTTAGTATGCGTTGCGTTATAAATGTGTGACAAAGATACATCCCCTTTAACAGAACAAGCTTTATTGAGTTTTGAAGCGTGCATTTTCTCTGTATCACCAGGTAAAATAACAGAGGGCGAGTTCATTCAAGGAGTTATGGACAATAAGAACATCCTCCGTCTGATTCAGTTTGACGAACCACAAAAGGTCCAAGAGAGGCTCAAAGAGAAGAAGCAATAATGCTTGTTTGTTTTTTTTAATTGCTGCTGGTTTGCGTTTTACTGCTATCTGATTCTTTTGTTTCATGTGCGCTGTAATACTTTTGATTTGACCAAGATTTCAATACAATCTGTGCCATGAAATATACATGTAATAATGCTGCAGTAGAAAACATGAAACGAAATGGACAGTTAAAAATGGAAAAGCTGGATATCTAGACACTGAGTTTTCAGTGAAATACACAGATACAATCAGCCCACTGGCAAAAAAGGGTCAAAGACGCGGTTACATTCACAATCATCGCCGATCATGTGCTGTGAAACCATATGCAAATGATGTAAATAATCCACAACTTTGCTTCACACTCATTTGCTCATGAATAAAACGCTATATGTAACAGTGATGCAAACGGTTTCATTTTAGTATTCTACTAGTACTACTAATAGTATACATGCATACACTATACACTAGTATACATGCATAAAAATTAAGACACAGAGGGTTTTTCCAGATATGGGATTTTCCAATAGGCCGTTTGACCAAATAAACACACAACGAGGGAGAAATTTGTTAATTAATTTTGTTAATTTAATTGCACTGCCTTTGCAATGTAAAAAAATATATTTTTAAACTCATTAAAATGCAGATTAAGATGCAAATCAATGTGTAATTAAAACAGTGGCTCTCAACTGGTGCATTTTGACAAAAAATGCAAGAAAAAAAAATACAAATCTAAATGCAATAAATTATCTAGCATAGTTAGGAGAACAAATTTGATAACATTACCACTTTAGCATATTGTTGGATCTATGGCAACATTAAAGGGGTCATATGATGCTGCTAAAAAGAACATTATTTTGTATATTTGGTGTAATGAAATGTGTTTATGCGGTTTAAGGTTCAAAAAACACATTATTTTCCACATACTGTACATTATTGTTTCTCCTCTATGCCCCGCCTTTCTGAAACACGTCGATTTTTACAAAGCTCATCGGTCTAAAAACTGTTCTGGAACAGTGTTGTTAATACAACTTAACCACTGATTTCTAGTCATGTCTTCTTTTTGAAGACCAAACAAAGTATTTTCGCTTTCACAACGAAACACACTGCGCCTTCACTACATGGCGGCGGCGGCGGAAACAATACTACAGCGAGAATCAAAGTTACGCCTTCTTTCTTTGCGTGAACATTTGGGCGGCGTTATGCAAATCTTCAAACACAGTGACGTAGACATGTGGGGGTGTGTTTAAACGAGGCATTTTAGGAGGGCGTGGACGAGTCTTAACTTTTATAAAGAATATCTCTTTGGGTTTGAGGCTTTAGTCTTTGCAACTTTAGGGATCTTATCTATTCACGAACAGCTTGTAACACTCCAAAGAGAAAGGAAAACTTAAAATCACATCATATGACCCCTTTAATGAATTTCAAGACATTTCTGTGGCATTTATACATTAGTTTTGGTTCTGTATTGAGTCACCACCTATCATGTCCAATGTAAAATCTTAGTTGTGAATCAAAACCAGTTGAAAACCATTGATCAAGATAATGAAGCAGGTTATATATCGTATTAGAGCATCATAATCCCTGGGCTGGTTTCAATCACAGTCCTTCCATGTTTTCTCTACTCTTGTTGTTCAATGAACTAGTGTTCAATAAACTAATGTTTAAATGTTTAATTTGACCAACAAAAGAAATTTGTAGAGAATTTCAAAGCTTGGATTGTGGAGCTCCATCCAAACACCTTGCATTATATACACATACAAAAATCAGGTATCAAAAACATCATGGAAGCCATTTACAGTGGTTAAAGTATATATATATATATATA
>NW_015626872.1:669737-676733 GCF_001515625.1 Sinocyclocheilus rhinocerous
CTGTATATAAATATATATATATATTTACATATATATATATATATATATATACACATCCTTAATTACATATTTATAGAAAAGTTATTCTGAAAGGGGGGCCGATGAGACGTTAAAACTCACTCTCCTCTATGATCTCCTCCATCGTCTCTCCTAAAGTCATTTCCCCGTCGCTGCTGGAGAGGCTCTTCCTCATGTAAAACTCCAGGCCGGAGCTCCGCCCACACGGCACGTCCTCTGCTGATTGGACGGCCACCTGCAGCAGATGTCCCTGTGTGGGGGCGTGGCTTCCCTCATTGGATTCGCTCTGTTCTGTGGTTTGTCCGGGTCTCTTTTGTGAGCACTTCCACAGGTGTTTGGGGTGAATGTCGGCAAAGCAGTTGTGCACCTCAAAGTGATTGGAGGAAATGAACAGCTGCCACCTCTTCTTCAGCTCAGCCTGGACCTGGAGGACATGTTTCCAAAGTTAGGTCTATGGTGTAAGATATTCTCACACTTAACCTTTTTAGTAAGGGAACGAAAATTTGCAAGTGCTTTAAGATCCTCAAAATACACCAATATGTTTCATGTTCGGGTCATTTTAACCTGGGTATATGTGAAGCACTATTAGGTCTCAAAAATACTTTTTCTAAAATGATCAGTGAAGTTATATTTTTTTAAAATATATTTTGCCTTTTCCCCATATCTCACACACTTTTGGTACTAAATTTTGATGATAAACATGAATATGTACATCTACTGACGAACGATTCATTCCTTTTTTTCGTCTGAAAGTGAAAGTTTATGCAAATAAAATACATTTATTTTGACAAAGTTTCAGAGTAATATTTGTTTTAATGTTGTTTTGTAAGAAATAACCATGTTAGTTTCATACATTTGTATTGTTTTTGAGCAATCATGAGTTATAAATTCAAAGGAATTTTATTAAATTTAATTCATTCCAATAGGGTTAATAACGGTAATTCTCAGATTATATGTTTTTATAAATTTCATACAATGGTATGCATATATATATATATATAAAATAAATAAAAATTTAAATAAATCTCATCAGTATGGAAAAAATTGATAGATATTCTGCATCATAGGTTTTTTTTTTTTTGTGGTACATGTGTAGTTATAAATTCCAAATAATTTTTCACTTTTTAATTAATAAAAAATGGGTAAATGCAGTAATAACATGGCACTAACATAGTAGTAACATTTAAAATTTTGCATTTTTTCTTTTCACATTCACTCATTATTGAGAAGTTGCTGATGAGAAATTATAAAATAACAGAACAGGAATGTGAAAATAGTATGAAGATTTTAAATGCATTATGAGGGTTAAAGTTCAAATATCTTCACCAAACGTACCTCTCCATTTGCAAAGCAGTACAACACTGCAACTAAAAGACCCTGTTGAACAATAAAGCTCATGGTTAGAGGTTTTGGTGAGGCAAAATACAATATAAAAATGATTTTTCAAAGTTGTACATAAAGTTTACAAAGTTTAAATAATAAAAAAAAAACTTTCATTTTTTCAAATGTTTTTTCAAACACATAATTCAGTGAATTTCTTGCCTTTTCTTTGTAATCACTGGTGAAATTCAAAAGCAATTTCTGAATAAATCAATTGTTTTCAGTATTCTAGTCAGAAAGAAAAAACAAGCAGTTTTGTCACCTGGAAAGAGCTCAGGGTCAGATTGACGAAGTGTCGAGCGTAGCGGCTGCTTCCCTCAACTGATTCGTCTATAATTAAGGTAAAGACGATTTCATGGACCCCGAGCAGAGGAATCAACACAAGCGTTGCTCTGGCTAGACTGAGAAAAGGATGCAAATCACATGAAACGAGTCTTGTCACCATCAGTTTTATATGGACAAACATATTTCAGATAAGCAGTGACTAACCTGTATCTGTAGTCAGTGAACTTCACCTGGTCAGCCTTTAACTTGGACCGCAAAAGTCGGATGATTTTAAGAAAAATGCAAAAAATGACCTGAAAGACAAGTGAGTGTATGATTATATCAACATTTTACTTGTGTTTGATTCACATTTCCTTATAAGTATCTTTTTTGAGCAGGACTGAGTGGTAATTAAGTACTGATTTTTTTTTATTACTCTATATTTAATCAAAATTTATTTAATTTCACTTCACGTTTATTAACTGACAATCCACCAGTTGTTTTTGAGCATGATTGGGTGTTGATGAAGTTTTGATTTTATTATTTTTAATACCCTATGTTTCATCAAAATGTATTTCATTTTACTGAATTTTGATGCATGTTTATCAAGCAACTATTTAGTTGTTATTATTTAATACTCTAAATTGCATTAAAGGGGTCATCGGATGCAAAATTCACTTTTACATGTTGTTTGAACTGAAATGTGTACACAACCACCCTATAATGCTAAAAATCCACCCAGTGCTTTTTTTTTTTTAAATCTCGATAAATCCAAACCCCTTTCTCATATCGAGCCGATCTCAGATTCTTGGCAGAATGATGTAGTTCTGCACAGGCCCCTCCCACGATTGTTGATTGACAGTGGCGTCAGTCTTTGGTTTTATCACAGTTCCGCCCTGAGTGAGCTGTCATCAGTCCGCCATTGTATCGGTGCAGGGGAAGACAAGAATGTCACCGATTAAGCGATTGAGGTGTTCTGTTGTTGGATGTAATATTGAACATAGCAGTCGTCATTTACTCCCGACATCTGAGCCGCTGAACTCGCAGTGGATTACATTGTTTCTGAAGGTGAATGCGCCCCCGATCTGCCTAAATACGTCTATGTTCGCGCGAATCATTCATGATCCAGCTTCACCTACAGAAGAAGTGAGTTTTTGTGAAGGTTTTTATATGAATCTTTGCAAATCGCCTTTCCTAATAATGCGCTAGTTAGCAAGTTTCACAATGAATGCAGCTAAAGTTTACAGTCTCTCAGACGGCGGCTCGGAAGAGAGGGGCGGAGTGAGCAGAGCTCATTTGCATTTAAAGGAACATGCACTAAAACGGCTTGCTGTGAACAAAGCTGTTTTTGACAGGGTAAAAAGGGTGTTGTTTTACACTACCATTGAGAAATTTTAACCAAAGTATGTTATAGACTTTTCATTAAGACCCTAAAGAATCATATCAAACTGTGGAAAATGGGCATCCGATGACCCCATTAAATACACACAATTTATTACCAAATAATTTATGATATTACATGTACATTTATTATGATGATCTGCCTCTGAATAATAAAGGGTTCAAACACATTTTGAACATTGCTTGTACAGAACCAGCGGTGATGCAGAACGACAGGTTTGATCCGTTGTAACTGTCATGTTTTCCGGCTCGTTCCCATGAGCTTGTGACCAGCATGAGACGTGACACACGAGGAACGACTTCAACTACAGTGAAATCAGCATTACAGCATGACGGCAGAACAGATGTAAACCAACTAACCCTGCTTTTCTCCTTCCACAGTCTTCATATTAAATATGGCATCAAAAGAAAACAACTACAAAAGAAAAACAAGCCATTTTAAATGAAATTCATAAGGCATTATACTCACAATCACTGATAATGTTATTGGGCCTCTAATTATCCACCATATCCATCTGATGTTATGTAACCAACAGCTTTAGAAAAAGAAAACATATTATTTATAATGCATTATATATAAATGATTTAAGTGTTACCGAATTTATTTTAACTATAGTTACAATTATTTATTAAGAAATATAATGTCATTATATAACATAAACAGTTATGTTTAGTTTTATATACTGTACATGAGAACTTTTTTGAAGATTACTGGAGTACATTTAACAAGAAAATGCAATTTCAGTCTTTCAACAGTTTAATTCAGTGTTTCTAAGTAATTATTTGTGAAATGTAATATTAATTTCTGAGTACAAATAGTTTCAAAGTTAATCCTACACCATTTTTTCAGTGCATATCATTACCAAGAACATTTATTCCACCATAAAATACCAAATGATTTTCTGTATTACATTCAAAACATCTTTTTAAAGTGTCAATAAGAAGTAAAACAGGCACATACCTTTTATTTTCATACAAAGTTTTGGCAACAGTCCAGGGAATCACAAACAGTAATGGAGTACCTGAATGAGTTCATTGGATAAAGCCGGAGAATGAATAAGTCATATTTAAATGTATGACATATTTTTAAAGAAAATAAAAAGGAAAGAGCATTTTTCTGTAGTAAAAACAAGCCTCACCCCATCCTATAATCATATATTTCTTAAGAAGTCTTTTCCTGGTCAGAACTGCAGTGAACAGCAGCGTGTGCAGGAATATCGCCTCCACTAACAGCCAGAAGTAATTACACCCAACAAAATATTCCAGCGACACCTTTGAGGCCTTGCAGACGAATAACATCTGGAAGGTTGACATTTACAGTATATTACTGCATTTGTCTTGTCTTTTTTGTTTTTTGAAATAACATTCAGTAAGTTTTGTAGACTTGCTCAGATGTAATTCCTTGAAATAATTCCACACAACTTAAAAACAGACACATAAACAAATGTTTCTGTACCGTAGATTTTGTGTAGCTGTTCCAACCGATCTCATCCCTGGGCAGGTTGGTATACATGACTTGAAATATAACCTCTTTGATAATTACTGCTATTGCTCTAAATATGAATGATACAAAGAGATTCATGTGGATGTAGTTCCTCGTACAGTGAAGCTTCCTGAAACAACAGGTAAAAATCATTTATTTCTTGGTCAGGGACAAATAAAATTAGGATATCAGATATCTGGAGCCAGCTCTGGGCTGGAACAGAATAAATGACCGGACAGGACAGAATGGAATCTATTTGATTAATGAAAACAAAGCTTGGAAATGTAAGTACAAAAATAAATCTAATTATGTAAGTACAGTGACAGAGAACATTGGCTAAATGTCAACATAGTGAACAGGATAGAATGTCTACATTCCAAATTATTCAATGGTTTGTCGTCATCTGTATGACTAATGGCACAGAATCCAGCATTAACCAGTGAGATTATGATTAAAGTGTTATGAGAAATAGTGAAGGAAACCATTATTGCAAGCTATCTTAAAGTTACACTAAGAAACATAAGGGGACCAAACACCAAGCCCTGCAGAACACCGCTCACCTCAGAAGACTCATGATCAGAACAGCCAAGCAAAGAGAGGAAAATGACAGCGAGTATCCTACAATGGACAAGACTCTCAGCACAGACTGCCGAAACACTTCTTCTTCCTGTGTATGCAGGATACTATTGTAAAAATCATTCTGTGACGAAAATCATAGTTGTATGGTAGCAATATTCACCTCGGACTTGAAAAAAGAATGGTTTTCACACTCTGAATGATTTCTCCATAGGCTGCTGGAATTCTCCTCAGGTTTCCAGGTTCCGTTGGCCGTGCATTCCTTGTACACGTTTCCAGTAGCACCTGATAATGACCACCATACATTTCTTATGTTTAAAGTGTTTAATTAGAAAATTATACATTATCAGTCAAACATTTGGAATCATTAGGATTTTTTTATGTTTTTGAATGAAGTCTCTTCTGCTCACCAAGACTGCATTTATTTGGTACAGTAAAAACAGTGAAATATTATTACAATTTAAAATTGTGAATAAATTGTAAAATGTAGTTTATTTCTGTTATCAAAGCTGAATTTTCAGCATCACTACTCCAGTCTTCAGTGTCTCGTGATCCTTCAGAAATCATCCTAATATGCTGACTTGGTGCTTCAGCTTTGCCATCACAGATCTACATTTTAAAATATATTACAATACAAAAACAGGTATTTTATATGTTAATAATAATAATTCACAATATTACTGTTTTACTGTATCAAATAAATGCAGCCTTGGTGAGCAGAAGAGACTTCTTTTAAAAACATGAAAAAAACAGTATACATAATTGAATATATTAATAATAAATTAATTAATAATATATAATTTGATTTTTAGTTCAGAAAATAATGCTACACGATGCAATGATACAACTAACTTTTTAACTATAATACGACAAAAGTGTTAAACTAGAACAGAATAAGTGACCTTCTTTGATCCATGGTAAATAAGGAGGGCAGGGTACAGATACGATCCCAGGAGATGAATGTGGCCAACAGGCAAAAACATCAAATGTTCCATTGCAGAAAATTCCTATAGGGTGATTTGCACAAGAGATAGTATAAAGTGGCTTTCAGGAATCGTGTGCAGTTCTCTTGATATTCACCACGTTTATAGATCAGCTCATCCAGCATGGAGCCCATGACCTTTTCAAAACCATAATACATGACATTTACTTGCTGGTAATGTGTGGATTTAGTGTGAGTATTGCACAATGAGTCATAATGAGATCTTAAGGTTATATTGGGCTGATGTAGATGTACGATTAATGGCACCTTTTCAAACACAAGATGGCAGTATATATAAATGTATAAATGTTCTCAGAGGAAAGGTCTATGTTGTTCTCTTAAACAGATCTTTCTCTCTTTTTTAGCAATAACTTTACCAAGCTTTTAGTCACCAACTTTGCGTTTTTCGAAGTTTCTAGTTTGAATCTTGTTTTATTAGGACTCGATTAATCACACCACAGAGTGCTGTGTGCTTGCCATTGGAGGTGATATTAAACACATTTTCATTTCTGCTACAATGAACAGATAAATATTTACATTCTTCCTAATTTACAATGCCAACCCTTGAATATCAGTTGCTTGGATGCGTTCTTGTTGCTCATTTGCAGATACTCTGAATACTGGGTTTAATGTTTCTATGCTATATTAAGTAGGACTAGAGGTAATAAAACACTGCTAAAGATTTTACTATATTAACACAACTTATTAATATGAATAGAGTAGATCTATATTAAATAATATTTAAAGTGAGTAATATATTTAAAGGGTTAGTTCACCCAAAAATGATAATTCTGTCATTAATTACTCACCCTCATGTCGTTTCAAACCCGTAAGACCTCTGTTCATCTTCGGAACACAAATTAAGATATTTTTGATGGAATCTGAGAGCTGT